>NC_034198.2:45011751-45209360 GCF_002021735.2 Oncorhynchus kisutch
ATTTGCAAATGGTGTTTGTTCTTCACTGGTTGCCCTTTTCTTGCAGCAACAGGGCACACATCTTACTGCTGTGATGGAACACTATGGTATTTCACCCAGTAAACATGAGAGTTACCCTACCATTCAAAATGGCCTCTTCACTGTTGACGTTGAGACTGGTGTTTGCGGGTACTATTTAATGAAGCTGCCAGTTTCCAGCTACAAACTAGACACTCTAATGTACTTGTCCTCTTGCTCAGTTGTGCACCGGGGCCTCCCACTCCTCTTTCTATTCTGGTGAGAGCCAGTCTGTGCTGTTCTGTGAAGAGAGTAGTACACAGCGATGTACGAGATCGTCTGTTTTTTGGCAATTTCTCGCATGGAATAGCCTTCATTTCTCAGAACAAGAATAGACTGACGAGTTTCAGAAGAAAGTGATTTGTTTCTGGCCATTTTGAGCCTGTAATCGAACCCACAAATGCAGATGCTCCAGATACTCAACTAGTCTAAAGAAGGACAGTTTTATTGCTTATTTAATCAGGACGACAGTTTTCAGCTGTGTTAAAATAATTGCAAAAGGGTTTTCTAATGATCAATTAGCCTTTTAAAATGATAAACTTGGATTAGCTAACACAACGTACCATTGGAATACAGGAGTGATGGTTGCTGATAATGGGCCTCTGTTCGCCTATGTAGATATTCCATAAAAACTACAATAGTCATTTACAACATTAGCAATGTCTACACTGAACAATCTGAAGTTATTTTAATGGACAAAAAAATGTGCTTTTCTTTTAAAAACAAGGACTCCAAACCTTTGAACATTAGCGTATATTGGGGTTTATCAAAATTGGATTTGTTTTCACATTTTTATTAATATTTGTCTGTGCAATCTGAGAGAGATATGTGTCTCTAATATGGTCAAACATTTGGCAGGAGGATAGGAAGTACAGCTCAGATTTCACCTCATTTTGAGGGCAGTGTGCACATAGCCTGCCTTCTCTCGAGAGCCAGGCTGCCAACACACTGACTCAACTCCAGCTACGTTAATAATGGAAATTGATGTCAAAATATATCACTAGGCACTTTAAACAATGCTACTTAATATAATTGTTTACATACCCTACATTATTCATCTCATATGTATATACTGTACTCTATCATCTACTGCATCTTTATGTAATACATGTATCACTAGCCACTTTAACTATGCCACTTTGTTTACATACTCATCTCATATGTATATACTGCACTCAATACCATCTACTGCATCTTGTCAATGCCGTTCTGTACCATCACTCATTCATACATCTTTATGTACATATTCTTTATCCCTTTACACTTGTGTGTATGAGGTAGTAGTTTTGGAATTGTTAGGTTAGATTACTCATTGGTTATTACTGCATTGTTGTAGAATTTAATGGCTCTTTTCTGGATTTTGATATTTAGCGGGTATTGGCCTAATTCTGCTCTGCATTATTTGGTGTTCAGAATTACTTGACACATTGGGAAAAAAACTGAGCAAACTAGAATGCTATTTGGCCATAAACAGAGAGTACACAGTTGCAGAATACCTGACCACTGTGACTGACCCAAACTTAAGGAAAGCTTTGACTATGTACAGACTGATTGAGCATCGCCTTGCTATTGAGAAAGGCCACCGTAGGCATACCTGGCTCTCAAGGCATACTGCCCACAAAATGCGGTGGAAACTGAGCTGCACTTCCTAACCTCCTGTCCAATGTTTGACGCTTATTAGAGACACATTTTTCCCTCACATTACACAGATCCACAAAGAATTAGAAAACAAACCGGGTTTTGACAAACTCTCATATCTACTGGGTGAAATACCACAGTGTACCATCACAGCAGCAAGATGTGTGACCTGTTGCCACGAGAAAAGGGCAACCAGTGAAGAACAAACACCATTGTGAATACAACCCATATTTATGCTTTTTTATTTTCCCCTTTGTACATCGTTACAACACTGAATATAGACATTATATGACATTTGTAATGTCTTTACTCTTTTGAAACTTCTGTGAGTGTAATTGTTTATTTCACTTTTGAATATTATCTACCTCACTTGCTTGGCAATGTTAACACGTTTCCCATGCCAATAAAGCCCCTTGAATTGAATGGATCAAAATTGAGAGACAGAGACAGAAAGAGACAGAGAGAAAGACAGAGAGAGAAAAAAAAGCTCACCTGTGCAGTCTGTCTTCCAGTAACTCGATGTACTTGACAACATTCTCTTTCAAAGTCAGTTCTTTTGTGGAGAAAAGACAGAAACAGAGTTATTAACAGTTTATAACATATCTATAGAATTACAATATCTCTGCCCTCAGTCCTCTCCTCTCTCTGTCCCCTATCTACTCTGCCCTCAGTCCTCTCCTCTCTGTCCCCTCTGCCCTCAGTCCTCTCCTCTCTCTGTCCCCTATCTACTCTGCCCTCAGTCCTCTCCTCTCTCTGTCCCCTATCTACTCTGCCCTCAGTCCTCTCCTCTCTCTGTCCCCCATCTACTCTGCCCTCAGTCCTCTCCTCTCTCTGTCCCCTATCTACTCTGCCCTCAGTCCTCTCCTCTCTCTGTCCCCCATCTACTCTGCCCTCAGTCCTCTCCTCTCTCTGTCCCCCATCTACTCTGCCCTCAGTCCTCTCCTCTCTGTCCCCTATCTACTCTGCCCTCAGTCCTCTCCTATCTACTGTGCCCTCAGTCCTCTCCTCTCTCTGTCCCCCATCTACTCTGCCCTCAGTCCTCTCCTCTCTGTCCCCTATCTACTCTGCCCTCAGTCCTCTCCTATCTACTGTGCCCTCAGTCCTCTCCTCTCTCTGTCCCCCATCTACTCTGCCCTCAGTCCTCTCCTCTCTGTCCCCTATCTACTCTGCCCTCAGTCCTCTCCTCTCTCTGTCCCCCATCTACTCTGCCCTCAGTCCTCTCCTCTCTGTCCCCCATCTACTCTGCCCTCAGTCCTCTCCTCTCTCTGTGCCCTATCTACTCTGCCCTCAGTCCTCTCCTCTCTCTGTCCCCCATCTACTCTGCCCTCAGTCCTCTCCTCTCTCTGTCCCCTATCTACTCTGCCCTCAGTCCTCTCCTCTCTCTGTCCCCCATCTACTCTGCCCTCAGTCCTCTCCTCTCTCTGTCCCCCATCTACTCTGCCCTCAGTCCTCTCCTCTCTCTGTCCCCCATCTACTCTGCCCTCAGTCCTCTCCTCTCTGTCCCCTATCTACTCTGCCCTCAGTCCTCTCCTCTCTCTGTCCCCTATCTACTCTGCCCTCAGTCCTCTCCTCTCTCTGTCCCCTATCTACTCTGCCCTCAGTCCTCTCCTCTCTGTCCCCTATCTACTCTGCCCTCAGTCCTCTCCTATCTCTGTCCCCCATCTACTCTGCCCTCAGTCCTCTCCTCTCTCTGTCCCCTATCTACTCTGCCCTCAGTCCTCTCCTCTCTCTGTCCCCTATCTACTCTGCCCTCAGTCCTCTCCTCTCTCTGTCCCCTATCTACTCTGCCCTCAGTCCTCTCCTCTCTCTGTCCCCTATCTACTCTGCCCTCAGTCCTCTCCTCTCTCTGTCCCCCATCTACTCTGCCCTCAGTCCTCTCCTCTCTGTCCCCCATCTACTCTGCCCTCAGTCCTCTCCTCTCTCTGTCCCCTATCTACTGTGCCCTCAGTCCTCTCCTCTCTCTGTCCCCCATCTACTCTGCCCTCAGTCCTCTCCTCTCTCTGTCCCCCATCTACTCTGCCCTCAGTCCTCTCCTCTCTCTGTCCCCCATCTACTGTGCCCTCAGTCCTCTCCTCTCTCTGTCCCCCATCTACTCTGCCCTCAGTCCTCTCCTCTCTCTGTCCCCCATCTACTCTGCCCTCAGTCCTCTCCTCTCTCTGTCCCCTATCTACTCTGCCCTCAGTCCTCTCCTCTCTCTGTCCCCCATCTACTCTGCCCTCAGTCCTCTCCTCTCTCTGTCCCCCATCTACTCTGCCCTCAGTCCTCTCCTCTCTCTGTCCCCTATCTACTCTGCCCTCAGTCCTCTCCTCTCTCTGTCCCCTATCTACTCTGCCCTCAGTCCTCTCCTCTCTCTGTCCCCTATCTACTCTGCCCTCAGTCCTCTCCTATCTACTCTGCCCTCAGTCCTCTCCTCTCTGTCCCCTATCTACTCTGCCCTCAGTCCTCTCCTCTCTCTGTCCCCTATCTACTCTGCCCTCAGTCCTCTCCTCTCTGTCCCCTATCTACTCTGCCCTCAGTCCTCTCCTCTCTGTCCCCTATCTACTCTGCCCTCAGTCCTCTCCTCTCTCTGTCCCCCATCTACTCTGCCCTCAGTCCTCTCCTCTCTCTGTCCCCTATCTACTCTGCCCTCAGTCCTCTCCTCTCTCTGTCCCCTATCTACTCTGCCCTCAGTCCTCTCCTCTCTCTGTCCCCTATCTACTCTGCCCTCAGTCCTCTCCTCTCTCTGTCCCCTATCTACTCTGCCCTCAGTCCTCTCCTATCTACTCTGCCCTCAGTCCTCTCCTCTCTGTCCCCTATCTACTCTGCCCTCAGTCCTCTCCTCTCTCTGTCCCCTATCTACTCTGCCCTCAGTCCTCTCCTCTCTGTCCCCTATCTACTCTGCCCTCAGTCCTCTCCTCTCTGTCCCCTATCTACTCTGCCCTCAGTCCTCTCCTCTCTCTGTCCCCCATCTACTCTGCCCTCAGTCCTCTCCTCTCTCTGTCCCCTATCTACTCTGCCCTCAGTCCTCTCCTCTCTCTGTCCCCCATCTACTCTGCCCTCAGTCCTCTCCTCTCTCTGTCCCCCATCTACTCTGCCCTCAGTCCTCTCCTCTCTCTGTCCCCTATCTACTCTGCCCTCAGTCCTCTCCTCTCTGTCCCCTATCTACTCTGCCCTCAGTCCTCTCCTCTCTCTGTCCCCCATCTACTCTGCCCTCAGTCCTCTCCTCTCTCTGTCCCCTATCTACTCTGCCCTCAGTCCTCTCCTATCTACTGTGCCCTCAGTCCTCTCCTCTCTCTGTCCCCTATCTACTCTGCCCTCAGTCCTCTCCTCTCTCTGTCCCCTATCTACTCTGCCCTCAGTCCTCTCCTATCTACTGTGCCCTCAGTCCTCTCCTCTCTCTGTCCCCTATCTACTCTGCCCTCAGTCCTCTCCTCTCTGTCCCCTATCTACTCTGCCCTCAGTCCTCTCCTCTCTGTCCCCCATCTACTCTGCCCTCAGTCCTCTCCTCTCTCTGTCCCCCATCTACTCTGCCCTCAGTCCTCTCCTATCTACTGTGCCCTCAGTCCTCTCCTCTCTCTGTCCCCTATCTACTCTGCCCTCAGTCCTCTCCTCTCTGTCCCCTATCTACTCTGCCCTCAGTCCTCTCCTCTCTCTGTCCCCTAACTACTCTGCCCTCAGTCCTCTCCTCTCTGTCCCCTATCTACTATGCCCTCACTCCTCTCTGTCCCCATCTACTCTGCCCTCAGTCCTCTCCTCTCTCTGTCCCCCATCTACTCTGCCCTCAGTCCTCTCCTCTCTCTGTCCCCCATCTACTCTGCCCTCAGTCCTCTCCTCTCTCTGTCCCCTATCTACTCTGCCCTCAGTCCTCTCCTCTCTCTGTCCCCTATCTACTCTGCCCTCAGTCCTCTCCTCTCTCTGTCCCCCATCTACTCTGCCCTCAGTCCTCTCCTCTCTCTGTCCCCCATCTACTCTGCCCTCAGTCCTCTCCTCTCTCTGTCCCCTATCTACTCTGCCCTCAGTCCTCTCCTCTCTCTGTGCCCTATCTACTCTGCCCTCAGTCCTCTCCTCTCTCTGTGCCCTATCTACTCTGCCCTCAGTCCTCTCCTCTCTCTGTCCCCTATCTACTCTGCCCTCAGTCCTCTCCTCTCTCTGTCCCCCATCTACTCTGCCCTCAGTCCTCTCCTATCTACTGTGCCCTCAGTCCTCTCCTCTCTCTGTCCCCTATCTACTCTGCCCTCAGTCCTCTCCTCTCTGTCCCCTATCTACTCTGCCCTCAGTCCTCTCCTCTCTCTGTCCCCCATCTACTCTGCCCTCAGTCCTCTCCTATCTACTGTGCCCTCAGTCCTCTCCTCTCTCTGTCCCCTATCTACTCTGCCCTCAGTCCTCTCCTCTCTGTCCCCTATCTACTCTGCCCTCAGTCCTCTCCTCTCTCTGTCCCCCATCTACTCTGCCCTCAGTCCTCTCCTATCTACTGTGCCCTCAGTCCTCTCCTCTCTCTGTCCCCTATCTACTCTGCCCTCAGTCCTCTCCTCTCTGTCCCCTATCTACTCTGCCCTCAGTCCTCTCCTCTCTCTGTCCCCTATCTACTCTGCCCTCAGTCCTCTCCTCTCTCTGTCCCCTATCTACTCTGCCCTCAGTCCTCTCCTCTCTCTGTCCCCTATCTACTCTGCCCTCAGTCCTCTCCTCTCTCTGTCCCCTATCTACTCTGCCCTCAGTCCTCTCCTCTCTCTGTCCCCTATCTACTCTGCCCTCAGTCCTCTCCTCTCTCTGTCCCCTATCTACTCTGCCCTCAGTCCTCTCCTCTCTCTGTCCCCCATCTACTCTGCCCTCAGTCCTCTCCTCTCTCTGTCCCCCATCTACTCTGCCCTCAGTCCTCTCCTCTCTCTGTCCCCCATCTACTCTGCCCTCAGTCCTCTCCTCTCTCTGTC
Source organism: Oncorhynchus kisutch (assembly GCF_002021735.2). Lineage (NCBI taxonomy): Eukaryota > Metazoa > Chordata > Actinopteri > Salmoniformes > Salmonidae > Oncorhynchus > Oncorhynchus kisutch. Next base: position 45,018,354 of record NC_034198.2, read on the forward strand.
CCCCATCTACTCTGCCCTCAGTCCTCTCCTCTCTCTGTCCCCTATCTACTCTGCCCTCAGTCCTCTCCTCTCTCTGTCCCCTCGGTCCTCAGTCCTCTCCTCTCTCTGTCCCCGATCTACTCTGCCCTCAGTCCTCTCCTCTCTGTCCCCTATCTACTCTAGTCATTCGGAAACACAATGTCAACTACATGTGTGGGGAACAGGAGAACAGGTAGATGACCCTGTTACCTGAAAGACCATCATGCACATCCAAACTCGTCCCCCATCCCAGAGAGGCTCCGCTGGGTTCTACCCCACCAACCACCACCCTCCTGGCCTCATCTACTCACCATGCTGGGCCTGTCTGGCCTCCAGCTCCAGTTTCAGCTGTTGTTGTTGTGTCTTCATCTTGGCCAGATCCTGGCTGTTACCAAAACTTAGGCTGTGGAGTCTCTTCACTAGCAGCTCCAGCCTGTCTCTTTCTCCATAGACAGCTCTCATCTCTGCCTTCAGCTCCTTAGCACTGCTGAAGGCATTACCTACAACATAACAACACAGCTCTCATCTCTGCCTTCAGCTCTTTAGCACTGCTGAAGGCATTACCTACAACATAAAAACGCACTGGTGTAACAAAACACAACTCTCATCTCTCCCTTCAGCTCAGCATAATGCTGATGTCACTACCTACAACATAACAACACAGCTCTCATCTCTCCCTTCAGCTCAGCATAATGCTGAAGTCACTACCTACAACATAACAACACAGCTCTCATCTCAGCATAATGCTGATGTTACTACCTACAACATAACACAGCTCTCATCTCAACCTTCGGCTCAGCATAATGCTGATGTCACTACCTACAACATAACAACACAGCTCTCATCTCTCCCTTCAGCTCAGCATAATGCTGAAGTCACTACCTACAACATAACAACACAGCTCTCATCTCTCCCTTCAGCTCAGCATAATGCTGATGTCACTACCTACAACTTAACACAACTTTCATCTCTCCCTTCAGCTCAGCATAATGCTGATGTCACTACCTACAACTTAACACAACTCTCATCTCTCCCTTCAGCTCAGCATAATGCTGATGTCACTACCTACAACATAACAACACAGCTCTCATCTCTCCCTTCAGCTCAGCATAATGCTGATGTCACTACCTACAACATAACACAGCTCTCATCTCAACCTTCGGCTCAGCATTATGCTGATGTCACTACCTACAACATAACAACACAGCTCTCATCTCTCCCTTCAGCTCAGCATAATGCTGAAGTCACTAGCTGCAAATTGCATCTTCTTTACATCCTGACATGTAACACAGCACAACAACAACACAACATGACACGACACACTACAACACGACATGACACACTACAAACTACAACACTACACACTACAACACGACATGACACACTACAACACAGCACAACAACACACTACACTACAACACGACACACTACAACACACTACAACACGACACACTACAACACGACACAACAACACACTACAACACAGCACAAAATGCACAGCACAAAATGCACAAATGCACAACACGACACAACACAGCACGACAAAACACAGCACGACAAGACACACACTATTCAATTCAACGGCTCAGACACAAGAGGCATGTGGCAGGGTCTACAGTCAATCACGGACTACAGGAAGAAACCCAGCCCAGTCACGGACCAGGATGTCTTGCTCCCAGGCAGACTAAACAACTTTTTTGCCCGCTTTGAGGACAATACAGTGCCACTGACACGGCCTGCAACGAAAACATGCGGTCTCTCCTTCACTGCAGCCGAAGTGAGTAAGACATTTAAACGTGTTAACCCTCGCAAGGCTGCAGGCCCAGACGGCATCCCCAGCCGCGCCCTCAGAGCATGCGCAGACCAGCTGGCCGGTGTGTTTACGGACATATTCAACCAATCCCTATACCAGTCTGCTGTTCCCACATGCTTCAAGAGGGCCACCATTGTTCCTGTTCCCAAGAAAGCTAAGGTAACTGAGCTAAACGACTACCGCCCCGTAGCACTCACATCCGTCATCATGAAGTGCTTTGAGAGACTAGTCAAGGACCATATCACCTCCACCCTACCTGACACCCTTGACCCACTCCAAATTTGCTTACCGCCCAAATAGGTCCACAGACGATGCAATCTCAACCACACTGCACACTGCCCTAACCCATCTGGACAAGAGGAATACCTATGTGAGAATGCTGTTCATCGACTACAGCTCGGCATTCAACACCATAGTACCCTCCAAGCTCGTCATCAAGCTCGAGACCCTGGGTCTCGACCCCGCCCTGTGCAACTGGGTACTGGACTTCCTGACGGGCCGCCCCCAGGTGGTGAGGGTAGGCAACAACATCTCCTCCCCGCTGATCCTCAACACTGGGGCCCCACAAGGGTGCGTTCTGAGCCCTCTCCTGTACTCCCTGTTCACCCACGACTGCGTGGCCACGCACGCCTCCAACTCAATCATCAAGTTTGCGGACGACACAACAGTGGTAGGCTTGATTACCAACAACGACGAGACGGCCTACAGGGAGGAGGTGAGGGCCCTCGGAGTGTGGTGTCAGGAAAATAACCTCACACTCAACGTCAACAAAACTAAGGAGATGATTGTGGACTTCAGGAAACAGCAGAGGGAACACCCCCCCATCCACATCGATGGAACAGTAGTGGAGAGGGTAGCAAGTTTTAAGTTCCTCGGCATACACATCACAGACAAACTGAATTGGTCCACTCACACAGACAGCATCGTGAAGAAGGCGCAGCAGCGCCTCTTCAACCTCAGGAGGCTGAAGAAATTCGGCTTGTCACCAAAAGCACTTCTACAGATGCACAATCGAGAGCATCCTGGCGGGCTGTATCACCGCCTGGTATGGCAACTGCACCGCCCTCAACCGTAAGGCTCTCCAGAGGGTAGTGAGGTCTGCACAACGCATCACCGGGGGCAAACTACCTGCCCTCCAGGACACCTACACCACCCGATGCTACAGGAAGGCCATAAAGATCATCAAGGACATCAACCACCCGAGCCACTGCCTGTTCACCCCGCTGTCATCCAGAAGGCGAGGTCAGTACAGGTGCATCAAAGCTGGGACCGAGAGACTGAAAAACAGCTTCTATCTCAAGGCCATCAGACTGTTAAACAGCCACCACTAACATTGAGTGGCTACTGCCAACACACTGTCAATGCCACTGACTCTACTCCAGCCACTTTAATCATGGGAATTGATGGGAAATGATGTAAATATATCACTAGCCACTTTAAACAATGCTACCTTATATAATGTTACTTACCCTACATTATTCATCTCATATGCATACGTAGATACTGTACTCTATATCATCGACTGCATCCTTATGTAATACATGTATCACTAGCCACTTTAACTATGCCACTTGGTTTACATACTCATCTCATATGTATATACTGTACTCGATATCATCTACTGTATCTTGCCTATGCTGCTCTGTACCATCACTCATTCATATATCCTTATGTACATATTCTTTATCCCCTTACACTGTGTATAAGACAGTAGTTTTTTTTGGAATTGTTAGTTAGATTACTTGTTCGTTATTACTGCATTGTCGGAACTAGAAGCACAAGCATTTCGCTACACTCGCATTAACATCTGCTAACCATGTGTATGTGACAAATACATTTGATTTGATTTGATTTGATTTGACTACAACACAACACGACACACTACAACACAACACGACACAGCAGCTGTATTGTCAGCGTTAGCCACATTAGCTATGGCTCATCAAGTCCTTAATAGGCAACGTCAATGTGGATTGGTTGATAATGGTGGTGTATCTGACAGGAAGAAGTGGAGGGAGCGCATTGCTGTCTTGAGTCCCGTGTGGATGTGATGTAGATAAAGAAGTGAGTGTATCTGTTAGAGGGGATGGTACTGTATGGTAAGGAAGTGTCACGCCCTGATCTGTTTCACCTGTCCTTGTTATTGTCTCCACCCCCTCCAGGTGTCGCTGATTTTCCCCAGTGTATTTATCTCTGTGTTTCCTGTCTCTCTGTACCAGTGTATTTATCTCTGTGTTTCCTGTCTCTCTGTACCAGTGTATTTATCCCTGTGTTTCCTGTCTCTGTGCCAGTTTGTCTTGTATGTTTCCAAGTCAACCAGTGGTTTTCCCATTCTCCTTTTTCTAGTCCTCCCCATTTTGACCCTTGCCTGTTTCTGGACTTTGTACCCGCCTACCTGACCATTCTGCCTGCCTTGACCACGAGCCTGTCTGCCTTGACCACGAGCCTGTCTGCCAATCTGTACCTCCTGGACTCTGATCTGGTTTGAACCTTTATGCCTGTCCACGACCACTCTCTTTCCCATTGGATTAATACACATTGTACATATAGGAGTCTCTGGCCACTGGGGCCGTCCGTCCGTCTGCATCTCCTGCCGGTTCAGGGTTTTTCTTTGTGGAGAAGAAGTACAAGACCCTGTGCCTGTGCATTGACTACTGGGGACTAAACAATATCACTGTCAAAAATCGTATGAACCTCTCCAGGGGGCCACCATGTTTTCCAAGTTGGACCTTCGGAATGCCACCTGGTTCGGATACGCGAGGGGGATGAGTGGAAGACAGCCTTCAACACAGCCAGTGGACATTATGAGTACCAGGTCATGCCATTTGGACTCACCAACGCCCATGCTGTCTTCCAGGCTTTGGTCAATGATGTGCTTCGGGACATGATAAACCGGTTTGTGTTCATCTACCTGGACAACATCCTGTTTTTTTCACAGTAAGAACATGTTCTTCATGTCAGAAAGGTCATTCAGAGCCTCCTGGAGAACCAACTGTTCGTGAAAGAAGTGTGAGTTCCACCACTCTTCTATTACCTTTCTGGGATATGTCATTGCTGAGGGCAATGTTCAGATGGGATCCTGGAAAGGTGAATGCAGGGGTGGATTGGTCTCAACCAACGTCCAGAGTGCAGTTGCAATGGTTCCTTGGGTTTGCAAACTTCCACCGCTGTTTCATTTGGGATTACAGCACTCTGGTGGCCCCCCTCTCGGCACTCACCTCCGCCAAGGTACCGTTCAAATGGTCTCCAGCAGTCGACAAAGCCTTAGTTGACCTGAAGCATCGGTTCACAACAGCACCCATCCTCATCCATGCGGACCCCTCGAATCAATTTGTGGTGGAAGTGGATGCTTCGAATGTTGGAGTGGGGGCCAGATCTACTGTGATCCTGTCCCAGCGATCTGCCCAGGACCAGAAGCTTCATCCCTGTGCCTTCCTGTCCCATGGTCTCAATCCTGCTGAGAGGAACTATGATGTTGGCAACTGAGACCTCCTGGCAGGTTAAGATGGCATTGGAGGAGTGGCGGCACTGGCTGGAAGGAGCAGAATAGCCATTCCTGGTCTGGTCTGGAACGACCATAAAAACTCCATTCAGCCAAGCGCCTCAACTCAAGGCAGGCCTGGTGGGCCCTCCTGTTTACCAGATTCAACTTTACCATTTCCTACCGTCCTGTGTCTAAAATGTGAAGCCTGATGCTCTCTCCCACCTATACAGTTCCTCTGCCACACCCTCGAATTCTGAAAACCATTTTCCCTACCTCAAGCCTTGCTGCCACTGTGGATTGGGGTATTGAGAACCTGGTTTGTGAGGCGCAACGCTCCCAGCCTGGACCTGAAGGGGGCCCGGCTAACCAGCTGTTTGTCCCTAACCCAGTCCGGGCTGACCTGTTATCCAGGGTCCTGTTGTACATTAGCCTTCCTTGGACAACGTTTCTGGTGGCCAACAATGGTCCCTGACGTCTCTACCTTCGTCACTGCATGCACTGTGTGCTCAAAACAAGACTTCTGGCCTCCTGCAGTTTTAACCGGTTCCTTATCGTCCCTGGTCTCATACACATCTCTGGAGTTTGTCACTGGGCTCCCTCCGTCTGATGGCAACAGTCATTCTAACAGTAGTCAACCGGTTCTCCAAGGCCGCCCATTTCATCCCTCTCCCCAAACAACCTTCTGCTAAGGAGACGGCCCAGCTCGGTCCATGTCTCCCGGATCCACGGACTCCCGCTAGACATGGTCTCCGATCGGGGTCCTCAGTTCTCCTCTCAGTTCTGGTAGGCATTCTGCACCCTTATTGGGTCATCGGCCAGCCTATCATCCATCCCCAAACTAACGGTCAGTCGGAGCTAGCCAACCAAGACCTGGAGACCACCTTAAAGTGCCTGGTCTCAACTGACCCCACTACCTGGAGCCGTCAACTGGTCTGGGGGGAGAATGCCCGCAACACTCTTCCCAGTTCTGCCATGGGACTCTCCCCTTTCGAGTGCTCCATGGGGTATCAGCCTTGTGATTGTCTCCACCCCCTCCAGGTGTCACTTTTTCCCCAGTGTATTTATCCCTGTGTTTCCTGTCTCTCTGTACCAGTGTATTTATCCCTGTGTTTCCTGTCTCTCTGTACCAGTGTATTTATCCCTGTGTTTCCAGTCTCTCTGTACCAGTGTATATATCCCTGTGTTTCCTGTCTCTCTGTACCAGTGTATTTATCCCTGTGTTTCCTGTCTCTCTGTGCCAGTTCGTCTTGTATGTTTCCAAGTCAACCAGCATTTTTCCCGCCCTCCTGCTTTTTGCGTTCTCCTTTTTCTAGTCCTCCTAGTTTTGCCCTTTGCCTGTTTCTGGACTTTGAACCCGCCTGACTGACCATTCTGCCTGCCTTGACCACGAGCCTGTCTGCCACTCTGTACCTCCTGGACTCTGATCTGGTTTTCACCTTTGTCTGTCCACAACCATTCTCTTGCATACCCCTTTGGATTAATAAACATTGTAAGACTCCAACCATCTGCCTCCTGTATCTGCATTTGGGTCTCGCCTTGTGCCTTGATAGTAAGTGTATCTGTTAGAGGGGATGGTAGTGTATGGTAAGAAAGTACGTGTATCTGTTAGAGGGGATGGTAGTGTATGATACTGTATACCACGGATGGGAAACTTTGAAGGGGTGGGGGCCACAACAATCTGAACGCATCATGAGGGGCTGCAGTTGGTCTGTGTGCCCACATCCATACACAATATCCCATGAGGTCAAACTGTAAATATGGTTTTACACATTTTTACAAATGAATAGCTTAAGTATCTTGAGTCAATAAGTATTCAACCCTTTTGTTATGCCAAGACTAAATAAGTTCAGGAGCAAACATGTGCTTAAAGTCAAATAATAAGTTGCATGGACTGTGTGCAATAATAGTGATTAACATAGGTAGGTTATTAAATGATTCCATGTGTCATTTCATAGTGCTGATGTCCTCTCTATTATTATACAATGTAGAAAATAGTAATGAAATAAAGACCCTGGAATGAGTAGGTGTGTTCAAATGACTGGAACTGTATATATAGATGTAGAGGTGCATGATATATGTAGAGGTGCATGATATATGTAGAGGTGAATGGTGCATGATATATGTAGAGGTGTATTATATATGTAGAGGTGAATGATATATGTAGAGGTGAATGGTGCATGATATATGTAGAGGTGCATGATATATGTAGAGGTGAATGGTGCATGATATATGTAGAGGTGTATGATATATGTAGAGGTGAATGATATATGTAGAGGTGAATGGTGCATGATATATGTAGAGGTGTATGATATATGTAGAGGTGAATGGGGCATGATATATGTAGAGGTGTATGATATATGTAGAGGTGAATGATATATGTAGAGGTGAATGGTGCATGATATATGTAGAGGTGTATGATATATGTAGAGGTGAATGGGGCATGATATATGTAGAGGTGCATGATATATGTAGAGGTGTATGATATATGTAGAGGTGAATGGGGCATGATATATGTAGAGGTGTATGATATATGTAGAGGTGAATGATATATGTAGAGGTGAATGGTGCATGATATATGTAGAGGTGTATGATATATGTAGAGGTGAATGGGGCATGATATATGTAGAGGTGTATGATATATGTAGAGGTGAATGGGGCATGATATATGTAGAGGTGAATGGGGCATGATATATGTAGAGGTGAATGATATATGTAGAGGTGAATGATATATGTAGAGGTGAATGATATATGTAGAGGTGAATGGTGCATGATATATGTAGAGGTGTATGATATATGTAGAGGTGAATGGGGCATGATATATGTAGAGGTGAATGATATATGTAGAGGTGAATGATATATGTAGAGGTGAATGATATATGTAGAGGTGAATGGTGCATGATATATGTAGAGGTGAATGGGGCATGATATATGTAGAGGTGAATGATATATGTAGAGGTGAATGATATATGTAGAGGTGAATGATATATGTAGAGGTGAATGGTGCATGATATATGTAGAGGTGAATGGTGCATGATATATGTAGAGGTGAATGATATATGTAGAGGTGAATGGTGCATGATATATGTAGAGGTGTATGATATATGTAGAGGTGAATGGTGCATGATATATGTAGAGGTGTATGATATATGTAGAGGTGAATGGGGCATGATATACGTAGAGGTGTATGATATATGTAGAGGTGAATGGTGCATGATATATGTAGAGGTGTATGATATATGTAGAGGTGAATGGGGCATGATATATGTAGAGGTGCATGATATATGAGAGGTGAATGATATATGTAGAGGTGAATGATATATGTAGAGGTGAATGATATATGTAGAGGTGAATGGTGCATGATATATGTAGAGGTGTATGATATATGTAGAGGTGAATGGTGCATGATATATGTAGAGGTGTATGATATATGTAGAGGTGAATGGTGCATGATATATGTAGAGGTGTATGATATATGTAGAGGTGAATGGGGCATGATATATGTAGAGGTGTATGATATATGTAGAGGTGAATGGTGAATGATATATGTAGAGGTGAATGGTGCATGATATATGTAGAGGTGTATGATATATGTAGAGGTGAATGGGGCATGATATATGTAGAGGTGAATGGTGCATGATATATGTAGAGGTGTATGATATATGTAGAGGTGTATGATATATGTAGAGGTGTATGGTGCATGATATATGTAGAGGTGTATGATATATGTAGAGGTGAATGGTGCATGATATATGTAGAGGTGTATGATATATGTAGAGGTGTATGATATATGTAGAGGTGAATGGTGAATGATATATGTAGAGGTGAATGGTGCATGATATATGTAGAGGTGTATGATATATGTAGAGGTGAATGGGGCATGATATATGTAGAGGTGAATGGTGCATGATATATGTAGAGGTGTATGATATATGTAGAGGTGAATGGGGCATGATATACGTAGAGGTGTATGATATACGTAGAGGTGTATGATATATGTAGAGGTGTATGATATATGTAGAGGTGTATGATATATGTAGAGGTGAATGATATATGTAGAGGTGAATGGTGCATGATATATGTAGAGGTGTATGATATATGTAGAGGTGAATGATATATATGTAGAGGTGAATGATATATGTAGAGGTGAATGGTGCATGATATATGTAGAGGTGAATGGTGCATGATATATGTAGAGGTGAATGATATATGTAGAGGTGAATGGTGCATGATATATGATATATGTAGAGGTGTATGATATATGTAGAGGTGAATGGGGCATGATATATGTAGAGGTGTATGATATACGTAGAGGTGAATGATATATGTAGAGGTGAATGGTGCATGATATATGTAGAGGTGAATGGTGCATGATATATGTAGAGGTGAATGATATATGTAGAGGTGAATGGTGAATGTAATATGAAGAGGTGAATGGTGTATGATATATGATATCTGTGTATGATACATGTAGAGGTGTATGATACATGTAGAGGTGTTTGATACATGTAGAGGTGTTTGATATATGTAGAGGTGAATGGGGCATGATATATGTAGAGGTGTTTGATACATGTATAGGTGTATGATATATGTAGAGGTGTTTGATATATGTAGAGGTGTTTGATACATGTATAGGTGTATGATATATGTAGAGGTAGAGGTGTATGATATATGTAGAGGTGTTTGATACATGTATAGGTGTATGATATATGTAGAGGTAGAGGTGTATGATATATGTAGAGGTGTATGATATATGTAGAGGTAGAGGTAGATGATATATGTAGAGGTGCATGATATTTGTATAGCCAGGTACCTGAGATGGCGGCTAGCTTGGCTTCGTGGAGAGCCAGGAGTTGAGTCTCTGTCTCACTGACTTTCCTTCTCAGACTTCCTCCCAACCTCTGACTCATCACTACCTAGAGAAGGATGAAGGAAAGAAGAGAGGGAGGGTTAGATGACACACTAATCATTATTGTACAGTATATAACACCTTCCTAATATTGAGTTGCACCTCTTTTTAACCTCAGAACAGCCTCATTTTGCCAGGGCATAGGCTCTACAAGGTGTTCAAAAGCATTCTACAGGAATGCTGGTCCATGTTGACTCCAATGCTTCCCACAAAGGTGACTCGTTTCAGGAATTTAGGAGCATATCACACGTCACTACTTCACAGGAGAGCCGTTTGAATGTAAACTTAATTATTTATCAAAAGTCATTTTTTGGCAGAAATGCCTACTGGAACATGTGAGCTTTCATGTGCCTTAATTACAAACATGTATGCCATCTGTAAATACGAATACAATTGTTATATTACAAGCTACAAAAAAAGTCAGCAACCTTCTCGCTAGCCATGATTGGCTGAGATAATGAGTGGGCTGAACATGCCGAGAGTTGGGATTGGTCTGCCATATAACATGCTTCTGTCTATTTGATCTGGTCAGTATATGTAGGTAAACCTGTCTAACGTGGCTTTTAAAAAAAATATCACTTAGTAGAACTGCGTAAGTGTTGCTCTCCACTTTCTGGAGGACCGAGTTTTGAAATCAGTGGAATTAGAGTCTGATAGCTAAAGAGATGGAGAATTAGAGCTAAAGAGATGGAGAAAACAACTGTCTCCGGATTACATCTTCAACTAAGGGCAACCATGGCATCCAACTATGAATAATGTATACGGGTAAGATAATCTAGCGAGCTACATTTTCAGACATTATCTGTTTCTAATTTTGACAAAGTCGTTTTTATGTCAAGTCAACGTGTACTGTTAGCTAGCTAGCTAACGTTAGCTGGCTGGCTTGCTAGCTAACGTTACGTGGTTGATCTTATCTGAGTGTGCCAGAGTGCAGAATAACTGACACATTTACGAACGCTCAACATGGCGGATGTCAGTAAACATTTGAAAAAAATGTTCAGTCACCAACTCTCTGGATAACATGAAAACAGCCTAACCAGCTCTGCCAGGTAAAAAGGTCAGTGAGCTGTTCTCTCATTTGTGTCTGGAATTAGCTAGCAAGCTAGCCAACGTTAGCCAGGTAGTTTGGGTGCTTGACTGTTGTTAGTACAGAAGTCTCGGATCAACCCTGAACAAGATGGGTGGGGCTAAAGCTTAAGATGAAAGGTGCTGAACAAAGAAGAGCTCTCCAGTAGGTGTACCAAAACATACAATGCCATTTTCTCAAGTTTATCAACTTTCAAAGCAGAATGACTTTCCCATTGTTCCTTAAATACAGTGTATGATATAACATTTTCGAGCTCTGAGTCTCTACTTTTAACCAATGTAAAAAACACCATTTCTAATTTTGCAACGTGAGACCTAATCAAGTTGGCTGGATGTCTTTTGGGTAGTGGCCCATTCTTGATACACACGGGAAACTGTTGAGTGAAACATCCAGCAGCTTTGTAGTTCTTGACACAAACCAGTGAGCCTGGCCCCTACTTCAATACCCCATTCAAAGGCATGTAAATACTTTGTCTTGCCCATTCACCCTCTGAACATACACAATCCATGTCTCAATTGTTTTTAATAGGCTTAAAAATTATTTTTTTACCCGTCTCCTCCCCTTCACCTACACTGACTGAAGTGGATATAACAGGTGACATCAATAAGGGATCATAGCTTTCACCTGGATTCACCTGGTCAGTCTGTCCTGTAAATAACAGGTTCTTTATTTTTTATTTATCCATTATTTTACCAGGTAAGTTGACTGAGAACACATTCTCATTTACAGCAACAACCTGGGGAATAGTTACAGGGGAGAGGAAGGTGATGAATGAGCCAATTGTAAGCTGGGGATGATTAGGTGACCGTGATGGTTTGAGGGCCAGATTGGGAATTTAGCCAGGACACCAGGGTTAACACCCCTACTCTTACGATAAGTGCCATGGGACCTTTAATGACCACAGAGAGTCAGGACACTGGGGTTAACACCCCTACTCTTACGATAAGTGCCATGGGATCTTTAATGACCTCAGAGAGTCAGGACACTGGGGTTAACACCCCTACTCTTACGATAAGTGCCATGGGATCTTTAATGACCACAGAGAGTCAGGACACTGGGGTTAACACCCCTACTCTTACGATAAGTGCCATGGGATCTTTAATGACCACAGAGAGTCAGGACACTGGGGTTAACACCCCTACTCTTACGATAAGTGCCATGGGATCTTTAATGACCTCAGAGAGTCAGGACACTGGGGTTAACACCCCTACTCTTACGATAAGTGCCATGGGATCTTTAATGACCTCAGAGAGTCAGGACACTGGGGTTAACACCCCTACTCTTACGATAAGTGCCATGGGACCTTTAATGACCTCAGAGAGTCAGGACACTGGGGTTAACACCCCTACTCTTACGATAAGTGCCATGGGATCTTTAATGACCTCAGAGAGTCAGGACACTGGGGTTAACACCCCTACTCTTACGATAAGTGCCATGGGATCTTTAATGACCTCAGAGAGTCAGGACATGTTTTTTAATGTTTTATACACGTTATAGAGAGCTCACTATACAGACTTTACACAGAGGAGGAAGGAGTAGTGATTGAGAACAAACCAGTACAGCCTTTTAAAACCAGCCTTGTTGCTTTGGACACTAAGAACAGATTTACAATCCCCTTTCATTTTCTTGTGATAGTATTCAGGAATGGATATGAAGAATGTGTTCTGTGATCATTAGAGAATTTGAATGCAGAAGATACATTTCCAACACGCACTTCACTTCCTGTTTCTGTGTAACTGTTCTCCCTCCTCTGCTCTGCTTTACTCTGCTCTGCTTTACTCTGCTCTGCTTTACTCTGCTCTGCTTTACTCTATTTTTATTTAAATGCCTTCCTAACCTCCTTAAATAAGCATACCCCATTCAAGAAATTTAGAACCAGGAACAGATATAGCACTTGGTTCTCCCCAGACCTGACTGCCCTTAACCAACACAAAAACATCCTATGGCGCTCTGCATTAGCATCGAACAGCCCCCGTGATATGCAGCTGTTCAGGGAAGCTAGAAACCATTATACTTAGGCAGTTAAAAAAGCCAAGGCTAGCTTTTTCAAGCAGAAATTTGCTTCCTGCAACTAACTCAAAAAAGTTCTGGGACACTGTAAAGTCCATGGAGAATAAGAACACCTCCTCCCAGCTGCCCACTGCACAGAAGATAGGAAACACTGTCACCACTGATAAATCCACTATAATTGAGAATTTCAATAAGCATTTTTCTACGGCTGGCCATGCTTTCCACCTGGCTACTCCTACCCCGGTCAACAGCACTGCAACTCGCCCAAGCCTTCCCCATTTCTCCTTCTCCCAAATCCAGTCAGCTGATGTTCTGAAAGAGCTGCAAAATCTGGACCCCTACAAATCAGCCGGGCTAGACAATCTGGACCCTTTCTTTCTAAAATTATCTGCCGAAATTGTTACCACCCCTATTACTAGCCTGTTCAACCTCTCTTTCGTGTCGTCTGAGATTCCCAAAGATTGTAAAGCAGCTGTGGTCATCCCCCTCTTCAAAGGGGGGGACACTCTTGACCCAAACTGCTACAGACCTATATCTATCCTACCTTGCCTTTCTAAGGACTTCGAAAGCCAAGTCAACAAACAGATTACCGACCATTTCGAATCTTACCATACCTTCTCTGCTCTGCAATCTGGTTTCAGAGCTGGTCATGGGTGCACCTCAGCCACGCTCAAGGTCCTAAACAATATCTTAACCACCATCGATAAGAAACATTACTGTGCAGCCGTATTCATTGATCTGGCCAAGGCTTTCGACTCTGTCAATCACCACATCCTCATCGGCAGACTTGACAGCCTTGGTTTCTCAAATGATTGCCTCGCCTGGTTCACCAACTACTTCTCTGATAGAGTCCAGTGTGTCAAATCAGAGGGTCTGCTGTCCGGGGGTGCCACAGGGTTCAATTATTGGACCGACTCTCTTCTCTGTATACATCAATGATGTCGCTCTTGCTGCTGGTGAGTCTCTGATCCACCTCTACGCAGACGACACCATTCTGTATACTTCTGGCCCTTCTTTGGACACTGTGTTAACAACCCTCCAGGCAAGCTTCAATGACATACAACTCTCCTTCCGTGGCCTTCTTAAATACAAGTAAAACTAAATGCACGCTCTTCAACCGATCGCTGTCTGCACCTGCCCGCCTGTCCAACATCACTACTCTGGACGGCTCTGACAGTCTGGTTAGACTGTAAACTCTCCTTCCAGACCCACATCAAACATCTCCAATCCAAAGTTAAATCTAGAATTGGCTTCCTATTTCGCAACAAAGCATCCTTCACTCATGCTGCGAAACATACCCTTGTAAAAATGACCATCCTACCAATCCTCCACTTCGGCGATGTCATTTACAAAATAGCCTCCAATACCCTACTCAACAAATTAGATGCAGTCTATCACAGTGCAATTTGTTTAGTCACCAAAGCCCCATATACTACCCACCATTGCGACCTGTACGCTCTCGTTGGCTGGCCCTCGCTTCACACTCGTCGCCAAACCAACTGGCTTCATGTCATCTATAAGACCCTGCTAGGTAAAGTCCCCCTTATCTCAGCTCTCTGGTCACCATAGCATCACCCACCTGTAGCACGCGCTCCAGCAGGTATATCTCTCTGGTCACCCCCAAAACCACTTCTTTCTTTGGCCGCCTCTCCTTCCAGTTCTCTGCTGCCAATGACTGGAACAAACTACAAAAATCTCTGAAACTGGAAACACTTATCTCCCTCACTAGATTTAAGCACCAACTGTCAGAGAAGCTCACAGATTACTGCTTCAATCTTCCGGCGCCGACAGAGATGGCCGCCTCGCTTCGCGTTCCTAGGAAACTATGCAGGGAACTCTCTTCGATTATAATCACAGCCGTATATATTCCCCCCCAAGCAGACACATCGATGGCTCTGAACAAACTTTATTTGACTCTTTGCAAACTGGAATCCATTTATCCGGAGGCTGCATTCATTGTAGCTGGGGATTTTAACAAGGCTAATCTGAAAACAAGACTCCCTAAATTTTATCAGCATATCGATTGCGCAACCAGGGCTGGAAAAACCTTGGATCACTGCTATTCTAACTTCCGCGACGCATATAAGGCCCTGCCCCGCCCTCCTTTTGGAAAAGCTGACCACGACTCCATTTTGTTGATCCCTGCCTACAGACAGAAACTAAAACAAGAAGCTCCCACGCTGAGGTCTGTTCAAAGCTGGTCCGACCAATCTGATTCCACACTCCAAGACTGCTTCCATCACGTGGACTGGGATATGTTTCGTATTGCGTCAAACAACAACATTGACGAATACGCTGATTCGGTGAGCGAGTTCATTAGAACGTGCGTTGAAGATGTCATTCCCATAGCAACGATTAAAACATTCCCAAACCAGAAACCGTGGATTGATGGCAGCATTCGCGTGAAACTGAAAGCCCGAACCACTGCTTTTAGGGTTAGGGTTAGGTGACCGGAAACATGACCGAATACAAACAGTGTAACTATTCCCTCCGCAAGGCAATCAAACAAGCTAAGCGTCAGTATAGAGACAAAGTAGAATCTCAATTCAACGGCTCAGACACAAGAGGTATGTGGCAGGGTCTACAGTCAATCACGGATTACAAAAAGAAAACCTGCCCAGTCACGGACCAGGATGTCTTGCTCCCAGGCAGACTAAATAACTTTTTTTCACGCTCTGAGGACAATACAGTGCCACTGACACGGCCCGCAACTAAAACATGCGGACTCTCCTTCACTGCAGCCGACGTGAGGAAAACATTTAAACGTGTCAACCCTCGCAAGGCTGCAGGCCCAGACGGCATCCCCAGCCGCGCCCTCAGAGCATGCGCAGACCAGCTGGTTGGTGTGTTTACGGACATATTCAATCAATCCCTATCCCAGTCTGTTGTTCCCACATGCTTCAAGAGGGCCACCATTGTTCCTGTTCCCAAGAAAGCTAAGGTAACTGAGCTAAACGACTACTCACTTCCGAGTAGCACTCACTTCCGTCATCATGAAGTGCTTTGAGAGACTAGTCAAGGACCATATCACCTCCACCCTACCTGACACCCTAGACCCACTCCAATTTGTTTACCGCCCAAATAGGTCCACAGACGATGCAATCTCAACCACACTGCACACTGCCCTAACCCATCTGGACAAGAGGAATACCTATGTGAGAATGCTGTTCATCGACTACAGCTCGGCATTTAACACCAGTGCCCTCCAAGCTCGTCATCAAGCTCGAGACCCTGGGTCTCGACCCCGCCCTGTGCAACTGGGTACTGGACTTCCTGACGGGCCGGCCCCAGGTGGTGAGGGTAGGCAACAACATTTCCACCCCGCTGATCCTCAACACTGGGGCCCCACAAGGGTGCGTTCTGAGCCCTCTCCTGTACTCCCTGTTCACCCACGACTGCGTGGCCACGCACGCCTCCAACTCAATCATCAAGTTTGCGGACGACACAACA
Source organism: Oncorhynchus kisutch (assembly GCF_002021735.2). Classification (NCBI taxonomy): domain Eukaryota; kingdom Metazoa; phylum Chordata; class Actinopteri; order Salmoniformes; family Salmonidae; genus Oncorhynchus; species Oncorhynchus kisutch. The sequence goes on from NC_034198.2 coordinate 45,035,122, forward strand.
GTGGTAGGCTTGATTACCAACGACGAGACGGCCTACAGGGAGGAGGTGAGGGCCCTCGGAGTGTGGTGTCAGGAAAATAACCTCACACTCAATGTCAACAAAACTAAGGAGATGATTGTGGACTTCAGGAAACAGCAGAGGGAACACCCCCCTATCCACATCGATGGAACAGTAGTGGAGAGGGTAGTAAGTTTTAAGTTCCTCGGCGTACATATCACAGACAAACTGAATTGGTCCACCCACACAGACAGCATCGTGAAGAAGGCGCAGCAGCGCCTCTTCAACCTCAGGAGGCTGAAGAAATTCGGCATGTCACCAGAAGCACTCACAAACTTCTACAGATGCACAATCGAGAGCATCCTGTCGGGCTGTATCACCGCCTGGTACGGCAACTGCTCCGCCCACAACCGTAAGGCTCTCCAGAGGGTAGTGAGGCCTGCACAACGCATCACCGGGGGCAAACTACCTGCCCTCCAGGATACCTACACCACCCGATGTCACAGGAAGACCAAAAAGATCATCAAGGACAACAACCACCCGAGCCACTGCCTGTTCACCCCGCTATCATCCAGAAGGCGAGGTCAGTACAGGTGCATCAAAGCTGGGACCGAGAGACTGAAAAACAGCTTCTATCTCAAGGCCATCAGACTGTTAAACAGCCACCACTAACATTGGAGTGGCTGCTGCCAACACACTGACTCAACTCCAGCCACTTTAATAATGGGAATTGATGGGAAATGATGTAAAATATATCACTAGCCACTTTAAACAATGCTACCTAATATAATGTTTACATACCCTACATTATTCATCTCATATGTATATCTACTATCTACTATCATATCTACTGTATCTTGCCTATGCCGCTCTGTACCATCACTCATTCATATATCTTTATGTACATATTCTTTAACCCCTTACACTTGTGTCTATAAGTCTATAAGGTAGTAGTTTTGGAATTGTTAGCTAGATTACTTGTTGGTTATTACTGCATTGTCGGAACTAGAAGCACAAGCATTTCGCTACACTCGCATTAACATCTGCTAACCATGTGTATGTGACAAATACATTTGATTTGATTTGACCTGTACATAGCCCACCTATAATTTAGCCCAAACAACTACCTCTTTCCCTACTGTATTTAATTTATTTATTTTGCTCCTTTGCACCCCATTATTTTTATTTCTACTTTGCACATTCTTCCACTGCAATTCTACCATTCCAGTGTTTTACTTGCTATATTGTATTTACTTTGCCACCATGGCCTTTTTTTTTGCCTTTACCTCTCTTATCTCACCTCATTTGCTCACATCGTATATAGACTTGTTTCTACTATATTATTGACTGTATGTTTGTTTTACTCCATGTGTAACTCTGTGTCGTGCTTTGCTTTATCTTGGCCAGGTCGCAATTGTAAATGAGAATTTGTTCTCAACTTGCCTACCTGGTTAAATAAAGGTGTTCTCAACTAGCCTACCTGGTTAAATAAAGGTGTTCTCAACTAGCCTACCTGGTTAAATAAAGTAAAAAAAGTAAATAAACTCTGCTTTACCCTGCTGTGCTTTACCCTGCTCTGCTTTACCCTGCTCTACTTTACCCTGCTCTGCTTTACCCTGCTCTGCTCTGCTTTACCCTGCTCTGCTTTACCCTGCTCTGCTTTACCCTGCTCTGCTCTGCTTTACCCTGCTCTGCTTTACCCTCTGCTTACCCTGCTCTGCTTTACCCTGCTCTGCTTTACCCTGCTCTGCTTTACCCTGCTCTACTTTACCCTGCTCTACTTTACCCTGCTCTGCTCTGCTTTACCCTGCTCTGCTCTGCTTTACCCTGCTCTGCTTTACCCTGCTGTGCTGTGCTTTACCCTGCTCTGCTCTGCTTTACCCTGCTCTGCTTTACCCTGCTGTGCTGTGCTTTACCCTGCTCTGCTCTGCTTTACCCTGCTCTGCTTTACCCTGCTCTGCTTTACCCTGCTCTGCTTTACCCTGCTCTGCTTTACCCTGCTGTGCTCTGCTTTACCCTGCTCTGCTTTACCCTGCTGTGCTCTGCTTTACCCTGCTCTGCTTTACCCTGCTCTACCCTGCTCTGCTTTACCCTGCTGTGCTCTGCTTTACCCTGCTCTGCTTTACCCTGCTCTGCTTTACCCTGCTGTGCTCTGCTTTACCCTGCTCTACCCTGCTCTGCTTTACCCTGCTGTGCTGTGCTTTACCCTGCTCTGCTCTGCTGTGCTTTACTCTGTGCTCTGCTGTGCTTTACCCTGCTCTGCTTTACCCTGCTCTGCTTTACCCTGCTCTGCTTTACCCTGCTCTGCTTTACCCTGCTCTGCTCTGCTTTACCCTGCTCTACTTTACCCTGCTCTACTTTACCCTGCTCTACCCTGCTCTGCTTTACCCTGCTGTGCTGTGCTTTACCCTGCTCTGCTCTGCTTTACCCTGCTCTGCTTTACCCTGCTGTGCTGTGCTTTACCCTGCTCTGCTCTGCTTTACCCTGCTCTGCTTTACCCTGCTGTGCTGTGCTTTACCCTGCTCTGCTCTGCTTTACCCTGCTCTGCTTTACCCTGCTCTGCTTTACCCTGCTCTGCTTTACCCTGCTGTGCTCTGCTTTACCCTGCTCTGCTTTACCCTGCTGTGCTCTGCTTTACCCTGCTCTGCTTTACCCTGCTCTACCCTGCTCTGCTTTACCCTGCTGTGCTCTGCTTTACCCTGCTCTGCTTTACCCTGCTGTGCTCTGCTTTACCCTGCTCTACCCTGCTCTGCTTTACCCTGCTGTGCTGTGCTTTACCCTGCTCTGCTCTGCTGTGCTTTACTCTGTGCTCTGCTGTGCTTTACCCTGCTCTGCTTTACCCTGCTCTGCTTTACCCTGCTCTGCTCTGCTTTACCCTGCTCTGCTTTACCCTGCTGTGCTGTGCTTTACCCTGCTCTGCTTTACCCTGCTCTGCTCTGCTTTACCCTGCTCTGCTTTACCCTGCTCTGCTTTACCCTGCTCTACCCTGCTCTGCTTTACCCTGCTGTGCTCTGCTTTACCCTGCTGTGCTCTGCTTTACCCTGCTCTGCTTTACCCTGCTCTACCCTGCTCTGCTTTACCCTGCTGTGCTCTGCTTTACCCTGCTCTGCTTTACCCTGCTCTGCTTTACCCTGCTGTGCTCTGCTTTACCCTGCTCTACCCTGCTCTGCTTTACCCTGCTGTGCTGTGCTTTACCCTGCTCTGCTTTACCCTGCTCTGCTTTACCCTGCTGTGCTCTGCTTTACCCTGCTCTGCTTTACCCTGCTGTGCTTTACTCTGCTCTGCTTTACTCTGCTGTGCTCTGCTTTACCCTGCTCTACCCTGCTCTGCTTTACCCTGCTGTGCTGTGCTTTACTCTGCTGTGCTGTGCTTTACCCTGCTCTGCTTTACTCTGCTTTACCCTGCTCTACCCTGCTCTGCTTTACCCTGCTCTGCTTTGCTCTGCTTTACTCTGCTCTACTCTGCTTTGCTCTGCTCTGCTTTGCTGTGCTCTGCTTTACTCTGCTGTGCTCTGCTTTACTCTGCTGTGCTCTGCTTTACTCTGCTGTGCTCTGCTTTACTCTGCTGTGCTCTGCTTTACTCTGCTGTGCTCTGCTTTACTCTGCTGTGCTCTGCTTTACTCTGCTGTGCTCTGCTTTACTCTGCTGTGCTCTGCTTTACTCTGCTGTGCTCTGCTTTACTCTGCTGTGCTCTGCTTTACTCTGCTTTACTCTGGGAGGAATGGTTGAGTTGCCATGCCACACAGTAGGGGTCGTGGTGACAGCAACTGAAACTGTGTCACTCTGTATAAGAGTGTTTATTGAATGTCTAATGTCAATATGTCAATATAAAAATAACCTTACTTTAGCCGTAGCATCTTTAATGGACAGACTCAGTGATTGCTCCTGATCCTGGAGTCTGCAAGGGAAGAGGAAGACAGGAGGAATGTTATGGACAAACTCAGTGTTCCTACAAGGGAAGATGAAGACGGGAGGAATGTTATGGACAGACTCAGTGTTCCTACAAGGGAAGATGAAGACAGGAGGAATGTTATGGACAGACTCAGTGTTCCTACAAGGGAAGATGAAGACAGGAGGAATGTTATGGACAGACTCAGTGTTCCTACAAGGGAAGATGAAGACGGGAGGAATGTTATGGACAGACTCAGTGTTCCTACAAGGGAAGATGAAGACGGGAGGAATGTTATGGACAGACTCAGTGTTCCTACAAGGGAAGAGGAAGACGGGAGGAATGTTATGGACAGACTCAGTGTTCCTACAAGGGAAGATGAAGACGGGAGGAATGTTATGGACAGATAGATCCTTTGAAGATGTTCATATTGAAACATACATATTTTTTTCAATTCCTAACTTGGTTTGATAAGATTAGTACAGATTTTCTCAGGGGAACCCAGGTGTGGAGAGACAGTGATCCTGGAGAAGTTAGGATTAGTACTGACCTGAGTATGGCTTCAGGGGGAGAGACACAAATCCTGGTCCTGCTCTGTGATGTTACCAGGTCATTGAGGGCATTGCCCATGTCTCTGAGCTGGATGTGGCTGCAGCTGCGCAGGGCGGGTCCTTCAACCTCCTCAGTCTGTAGCTCCTCCTCTTCCTGCTGGATCTGCTGTTCCAGGCTGCAACTCCGAGACTGCAGCTCTCCGAGCCTCCACTGCAGCTCTGCCATCTCCGCCTGGGGGCAGGCCCGAGGGCAGAGAGCATTCATAAAGAGTAGTCTCAGAGTAGGAGTGCTGATCTAGGATCAGTTCTGACTTCTAGATAATAATAAATAGGATTATACAGACAGGGGACCTGATCTTGGATCAGCACTTGGATTCACACTCAATTCAACATTTTACAGGGCATGGGACATTTCTTAATGTACACAACTGGGTATTTCCTGTAGTATTTCTGCTGCAGGCATATCTAACTACTTCATTCTACAACGCTCTAAACTATAGAACTGTTGAGTGTACACTTGGGGGACACTTGCACAAATCGATGTGATTTAATACAAACAGGCCAAAGGTGTCCAAAATGCCTTGTTATTTTCAGTAATCGCTACCTAACGAAATCTACTCACCTCCACCATGCGTTTCTCCTGCAGCAAACACTCTCTCCTTTGCAGTGGACCCTGGACGGCTTCAGTCACTTCCCCTCCATCCCTCTCCACCTCTTCCCTTTAACAGTTCAAAAGCAGAAAGAATAACAGACAATAACAGTTAAACTAGCATCCTGTGGGTCTGTTCTGTTACCCAGTTAAACTAGCATCCTGGTAGCTCTGTTCTGTTACCCAGTTAAACTAGCATCCTGTGGGTCTGTTCTGTTACCCAGTTAAACTAGCATCCTGGTAGCTCTGTTCTGTTACCCAGTTAAACTAGCATCCTGTGGGTCTGTTCTGTTACCCAGTTAAACTAGCATCCTGTGGGTCTGTTCTGTTACCCAGTTAAACTAGCATCCTGTGGGTCTGTTCTGTTACCCAGTTAAACTAGCATCCTGTGGGTCTGTTCTGTTACCCAGTTAAACTAGCATCCTGTGGGTCTGTTCTGTTACCCAGTTAAACTAGCATCCTGTGGGTCTGTTCTGTTACCCAGTTAAACTAGCATCCTGGTAGCTCTGTTCTGTTACCCAGTTAAACTAGCATCCTGGTAGCTCTGTTCTGTTACCCAGTTAAACTAGCATCCTGTGGGTCTGTTCTGTTACCCAGTTAAACTAGCATCCTGTGGGTCTGTTCTGTTACCCAGTTAAACTAGCATCCTGGTAGCTCTGTTCTGTTACCCAGTTAAACTAGCATCCTGTGGGTCTGTTCTGTTACCCAGTTAAACTAGCATCCTGTGGGTCTGTTCTGTTACCCAGTTAAACTAGCATCCTGTGGGTCTGTTCTGTTACCCAGTTAAACTAGCATCCTGTGGGTCTGTTCTGTTACCCAGTTAAACTAGCATCCTGTGGGTCTGTTCTGTTACCCAGTTAAACTAGCATCCTGTGGGTCTGTTCTGTTACCCAGTTAAACTAGCATCCTGTGGGTCTGTTCTGTTACCCAGTTAAACTAGCATCCTGTGGGTCTGTTCTGTTACCCAGTTAAACTAGCATCCTGTGGGTCTGTTCTGTTACCCAGTTAAACTAGCATCCTGTGGGTCTGTTCTGTTACCCAGTTAAACTAGCATCCTGTGGGTCTGTTCTGTTACCCAGTTAAACTAGCATCCTGTGGGTCTGTTCTGTTACCCAGTTAAACTAGCATCCTGGTAGCTCTGTTCTGTTACCCAGTTAAACTAGCATCCTGTGGGTCTGTTCTGTTACCCAGTTAAACTAGCATCCTGTGGGTCTGTTCTGTTACCCAGTTAAACTAGCATCCTGTGGGTCTGTTCTGTTACCCAGTTAAACTAGCATCCTGTGGGTCTGTTCTGTTACCCAGTTAAACTAGCATCCTGTGGGTCTGTTCTGTTACCCAGTTAAACTAGCATCCTGTGGGTCTGTTCTGTTACCCAGTTAAACTAGCATCCTGTGGGTCTGTTCTGTTACCCAGTTAAACTAGCATCCTGTGGGTCTGTTCTGTTACCCAGTTAAACTAGCATCCTGTGGGTCTGTTCTGTTACCCAGTTAAACTAGCATCCTGTGGGTCTGTTCTGTTACCCAGTTAAACTAGCATCCTGTGGGTCTGTTCTGTTACCCAGTTAAACTAGCATCCTGTGGGTCTGTTCTGTTACCCAGTTAAACTAGCATCCTGTGGGTCTGTTCTGTTACCCAGTTAAACTAGCATCCTGGTAGCTCTGTTCTGTTACCCAGTTAAACTAGCATCCTGGTAGCTCTGTTCTGTTACCCAGTTAAACTAGCATCCTGTGGGTCTGTTCTGTTACCCAGTTAAACTAGCATCCTGTGGGTCTGTTCTGTTACCCAGTTAAACTAGCATCCTGGTAGCTCTGTTCTGTTACCCAGTTAAACTAGCATCCTGTGGGTCTGTTCTGTTACCCAGTTAAACTAGCATCCTGTGGGTCTGTTCTGTTACCCAGTTAAACTAGCATCCTGGTAGCTCTGTTCTGTTACCCAGTTAAACTAGCATCCTGTGGGTCTGTTCTGTTACCCAGTTAAACTAGCATCCTGTGGGTCTGTTCTGTTACCCAGTTAAACTAGCATCCTGTGGGTCTGTTCTGTTACCCAGTTAAACTAGCATCCTGTGGGTCTGTTCTGTTACCCAGTTAAACTAGCATCCTGTGGGTCTGTTCTGTTACCCAGTTAAACTAGCATCCTGTGGGTCTGTTCTGTTACCCAGTTAAACTAGCATCCTGTGGGTCTGTTCTGTTACCCAGTTAAACTAGCATCCTGTGGGTCTGTTCTGTTACCCAGTTAAACTAGCATCCTGTGGGTCTGTTCTGTTACCCAGTTAAACTAGCATCCTGTGGGTCTGTTCTGTTACCCAGTTAAACTAGCATCCTGTGGGTCTGTTCTGTTACCCAGTTAAACTAGCATCCTGTGGGTCTGTTCTGTTACCCAGTTAAACTAGCATCCTGGTAGCTCTGTTCTGTTACCCAGTTAAACTAGCATCCTGTGGGTCTGTTCTGTTACCCAGTTAAACTAGCATCCTGTGGGTCTGTTCTGTTACCCAGTTAAACTAGCATCCTGTGGGTCTGTTCTGTTACCCAGTTAAACTAGCATCCTGTGGGTCTGTTCTGTTACCCAGTTAAACTAGCATCCTGTGGGTCTGTTCTGTTACCCAGTTAAACTAGCATCCTGTGGGTCTGTTCTGTTACCCAGTTAAACTAGCATCCTGGCAGCTCTGTTCTGTTACCCAGTTAAACTAGCATCCTGTGGGTCTGTTCTGTTACCCAGTTAAACTAGCATCCTGTGGGTCTGTTCTGTTACCCAGTTAAACTAGCATCCTGGTAGCTCTGTTCTGTTACCCAGTTAAACTAGCATCCTGTGGGTCTGTTCTGTTACCCAGTTAAACTAGCATCCTGGTAGCTCTGTTCTGTTACCCAGTTAAACTAGCATCCTGTGGGTCTGTTCTGTTACCCAGTTAAACTAGCATCCTGTGGGTCTGTTCTGTTACCCAGTTAAACTAGCATCCTGTGGTCTGTTCTGTTACCCAGTTAAACTAGCATCCTGTGGGTCTGTTCTGTTACCCATTAAACTAGCATCCTGTGGGTCTGTTCTGTTACCCAGTTAAACTAGCATCCTGTGGGTCTGTTCTGTTACCCAGTTAAACTAGCATCCTGTGGGTCTGTTCTGTTACCCAGTTAAACTAGCATCCTGTGGGTCTGTTCTGTTACCCAGTTAAACTAGCATCCTGTGGGTCTGTTCTGTTACCCAGTTAAACTAGCATCCTGTGGGTCTGTTCTGTTACCCAGTTAAACTAGCATCCTGTGGGTCTGTTCTGTTACCCAGTTAAACTAGCATCCTGGTAGCTCTGTTCTGTTACCCAGTTAAACTAGCATCCTGGTAGCTCTGTTCTGTTACCCAGTTAAACTAGCATCCTGTGGGTCTGTTCTGTTACCCAGTTAAACTAGCATCCTGTGGGTCTGTTCTGTTACCCAGTTAAACTAGCATCCTGGTAGCTCTGTTCTGTTACCCAGTTAAACTAGCATCCTGGTAGCTCTGTTCTGTTACCCAGTTAAACTAGCATCCTGTGGGTCTGTTCTGTTACCCAGTTAAACTAGCATCCTGGTAGCTCTGTTCTGTTACCCAGTTAAACTAGCATCCTGTGGGTCTGTTCTGTTACCCAGTTAAACTAGCATCCTGTGGGTCTGTTCTGTTACCCAGTTAAACTAGCATCCTGTGGGTCTGTTCTGTTACCCAGTTAAACTAGCATCCTGTGGGTCTGTTCTGTTACCCAGTTAAACTAGCATCCTGTGGGTCTGTTCTGTTACCCAGTTAAACTAGCATCCTGTGGGTCTGTTCTGTTACCCAGTTAAACTAGCATCCTGTGGGTCTGTTCTGTTACCCAGTTAAACTAGCATCCTGTGGGTCTGTTCTGTTACCCAGTTAAACTAGCATCCTGTGGGTCTGTTCTGTTACCCAGTTAAACTAGCATCCTGTGGGTCTGTTCTGTTACCCAGTTAAACTAGCATCCTGTGGGTCTGTTCTGTTACCCAGTTAAAACTAGCATCCTGTGGGTCTGTTCTGTTACCCAGTTAAACTAGCATCCTGTGGGTCTGTTCTGTTACCCAGTTAAACTAGCATCCTGTGGGTCTGTTCTGTTACCCAGTTAAACTAGCATCCTGGTAGCTCTGTTCTGTTACCCAGTTAAACTAGCATCCTGGTAGCTCTGTTCTGTTACCCAGTTAAACTAGCATCCTGTGGGTCTGTTCTGTTACCCAGTTAAACTAGCATCCTGGTAGCTCTGTTCTGTTACCCAGTTAAACTAGCATCCTGTGGGTCTGTTCTGTTACCCAGTTAAACTAGCATCCTGTGGGTCTGTTCTGTTACCCAGTTAAACTAGCATCCTGGTAGCTCTGTTCTGTTACCCAGTTAAACTAGCATCCTGTGGGTCTGTTCTGTTACCCAGTTAAACTAGCATCCTGTGGGTCTGTTCTGTTACCCAGTTAAACTAGCATCCTGTGGGTCTGTTCTGTTACCCAGTTAAACTAGCATCCTGTGGGTCTGTTCTGTTACCCAGTTAAACTAGCATCCTGTGGGTCTGTTCTGTTACCCAGTTAAACTAGCATCCTGTGGGTCTGTTCTGTTACCCAGTTAAACTAGCATCCTGGCAGCTCTGTTCTGTTACCCAGTTAAACTAGCATCCTGTGGGTCTGTTCTGTTACCCAGTTAAACTAGCATCCTGTGGGTCTGTTCTGTTACCCAGTTAAACTAGCATCCTGGTAGCTCTGTTCTGTTACCCAGTTAAACTAGCATCCTGTGGGTCTGTTCTGTTACCCAGTTAAACTAGCATCCTGTGGGTCTGTTCTGTTACCCAGTTAAACTAGCATCCTGTGGGTCTGTTCTGTTACCCAGTTAAACTAGCATCCTGTGGGTCTGTTCTGTTACCCAGTTAAACTAGCATCCTGGCAGCTCTGTTCTGTTACCCAGTTAAACTAGCATCCTGTGGGTCTGTTCTGTTACCCAGTTAAACTAGCATCCTGTGGGTCTGTTCTGTTACCCAGTTAAACTAGCATCCTGGCAGCTCTGTTCTGTTACCCAGTTAAACTAGCATCCTGGCAGCTCTGTTCTGTTACTTCCCAATAATACAGTTTATGCCAACTAAAATAGTGTGGTGTTGGGTGAGGTGGTGTGTTGTGGTGTGGGGTGGTGTGTTGTGGTGTGTTGTAGGGTGTTGTGGGGTGGTGTGGTGTGGGGTGGGGTGTGTTGTGGGGTGTGGTGTGGAGTGTTGTGGGGTGGTGTGTTGTGTTGTGGGGTGGGGTGGTGTGGGGTGGTTGTTGTAGTGTGATGTGTTGTGGGGTGGGGTGGTGTGTTGTGGGGTGGGGTGGGGTGGTGTGGGGTGGGGTGGTGTGGTTGTTGTAGTGTGATGTGTTTTGGGGTGGTGTGTTGTGGGGTGGGGTGTAGTGGTTGTTGTAGTATGATGTGTTGTGGTGGTTGTGTTGTAGTGTGATGTGTTGTAGTGTGATGTGTTGAGATGTGTTGTAGTAATGGTACTAACCTATGATCCTCCATCCTGGCGAGGGCGCTGTGTACTGCCTCTCTGAGTCTCTGGAGGAACAGAGCCACACTGGGCTGTCTGGAGGGGAGACCCAGCCTCAGTGAGCTCCTCTCTCTACACAGCTCCTCCAGCTTCTTACCAAAGCGCTCAGCTGAAACAACAGCACACATATCTGGGTCATAGGCCAGAAACAATCCATTGCTGCTGGCCTCTCCTCTACTACTACTGCTGCCCTCTCCTCTACTGCTACTGCTGGCCTCTCCTCTACTGCTACTGCTGGCCTCTCCTCTACTGCTACTGCTGGCCTCTCCTCTACTGCTACTGCTGGCCTCTCCTCTACTGCTACTGCTGGCCTCTCCTCTACTGCTACTGCTGGCCTCTCCTCTACTGCTACTGCTGGCCTCTCCGCTACTGCTGGCCTCTCCTCTACTGCTACTGCTGGCCTCTCCTCTACTGCTACTGCTGGCCTCTCCTCTACTGCTACTGCTGGCCTCTCCTCTACTGCTACTGCTGGCCTCTCCTCTACTGCTACTGCTGGCCTCTCCTCTACTGCTACTGCTGGCCTCTCCTCTACTGCTACTGCTGGCCTCTCCTCTACTGCTACTGCTGGCCTCTCCTCTACTACTACTACTACTACTACTACTACTACTGCTGGCCTCTACTACTACTGCTGGCCTCTACTCTACTACTACTGCTGGCCTCTCCTCTGCTACTGGCCTCTCCTCTACTACTACTGCTGGCCTCTCCTCTGCTGCTGGCCTCTCCTCTGCTGCTGGCCTCTCCTCTACTGCTGGCCTCTCCTCTACTGCTACTGCTACTGCTGGCCTCTCCTCTACTACTACTGCCGGCCTCTCCTCTGCTGCTGGCCTCTCCTCTACTACTACTGCTGGCCTCTCCTCTACTACTACTACTACTGCTACTACTGCTGGCCTCTACTCTACTACTACTGCTACTGGCCTCTACTGCTGCTGGGCCTCTACTGCTGCTGCTACTGCTGGCCTCCACTGCTGCTGCTACTGCTGGCCTCCACTGCTGCTGCTCCTGCTGGCCTCCACTGCTCCTGCTGGCCTCTACTCTACTGCTCCTGCTGGCCTCTACTCTACTACTACTGGCCTCTACTCTACTACTACTGCTGCTGGCCTCTACTCTACTACTACTGCTGCTGGCCTCTACTCTACTACTACTGCTGCTGGCCTCTACTCTACTACTGCTGGCCTCTCCTCTATACTACTACTGCCCTCTCCTCTACTACTGCTGCTGCTGCTGGCCTCTCCTCTACTACTCCTGCTGCTGCTGCTGCTGCTGGCCTCTCCTCTACTACTCCTGCCGCTGCTGGCCTCTCCTCTACTACTACTGCCGCTGCTGGCCTCTCCTCTACTACTACTGCCGCTGCTGGCCTCTCCTCTACTACTACTGCCGCTGCTGGCCTCTCCTCTACTACTACTGCCGCTGCTGGCCTCTCCTCTACTACTACTGCCGCTGCTGGCCTCTCCTCTACTACTACTGCCACTGCTGGCCTCTCCTCTACTACTACTGCCACTGCTGGCCTCTCCTCTACTACTACTGCTGGCCTCCCCTCTACTACTACTGCTGGCCTCTCCTCTACTACTGCTACTGCTGGCCTCTCCTCTACTACTACTGCCGCTGCTGGCCTCTCCTCTACTACTACTGCCGCTGCTGGCCTCTCCTCTACTACTCCTGCTGCTGCTGGCCTCTCCTCTACTACTGCTGCTGGCCTCCCCTCTACTACTACTGCTGCTGCTGGCCTCTCCTCTACTACTGCTACTGCTGGCCTCTCCTCTACTACTACTGCCACTGCTGGCCTCTCCTCTACTACTACTGCCACTGCTGGCCTCTCCTCTACTACTACTGCTGGCCTCCCCTCTACTACTACTGCTGGCCTCTCCTCTACTACTGCTACTGCTGGCCTCTCCTCTACTACTACTGCCGCTGCTGGCCTCTCCTCTACTACTACTGCCGCTGCTGGCCTCTCCTCTACTACTCCTGCTGCTGCTGGCCTCTCCTCTACTACTGCTGCTGGCCTCCCCTCTACTACTACTGCTGCTGCTGGCCTCTCCTCTACTACTGCTACTGCTGGCCTCTCCTCTACTACTACTGCTGGCCTCTCCTCTACTACTACTGCTACTGGCCTCTACTGCTGATGGGCCTCTACTGCTGCTGGCCTCCACTGCTGTTGCTACTGGCCTCTCCTCTACTACTACTGCTACTGCTGGCCTCTCCTCTACTACTACTGCTACTCTCTCCTCTGCTGCTGGCCTCTCCTCTGCTGCTGGCCTCTCCTCTGCTGCTACTACTACTGGCCTCTACTACTACTACCCTCTACTACTGGCCTCTACTACTACTACTACTACTACCCTCTACTACTACTACTACTGGCCTCTACTACTACTACTACTGGCCTCTACTACTACTACTACTGGCCTCTACTGCTGATGGGCCTCTACTGCTGCTGGCCTCCACTGCTGCTGCTACTGGCCTCTCCTCTACTACTACTGCTACTGCTGGCCTCTCCTCTACTACTACTGCTACTCTCTCCTCTGCTGCTGGCCTCTCCTCTGCTGCTACTACTACTGGCCTCTACTCTGCTACTACTGCTGGCCTCTCCTCTACTACTACTACTGGCCTCTACTACTACTACTACTACTACTACCCTCTACTACTACTACCCTCTACTACTACTACTGGCCTCTACTACTACTACTACTACTACTGGCCTCTACTACTACTACTACTACTACTACTACTACTACTGGCCTCTACTACTACTACTACTGGCCTCTACTACTACTACTACTACTGGCCTCTACTACTACTACTGGCCTCTACTACTACTACTACTGGCCTCTACTTCTGGCCTCTACTACTACTCCTGCTGCTGGCCTCTCCTCTACTACTGCTGCTGCTGGCCTCTCCTCTACTACTCCTGCTGCTGGCCTCTCCTCTACTACTCCTGCTGCTGGCCTCTCCTCTACTGCTCCTGCTGCTGGCCTCTCCTCTACTGCTCCTGCTGCTGGCCTCTCCTCTACTGCTCCTGCTGCTGGCCTCTCCTCTACTGCTCCTGCTGCTGGCCTCTCCTCTACTGCTCCTGCTGCTGGCCTCTCCTCTACTGCTACTGGCCTCTCCTCTACTACTACTGCTACTCTCTCCTCTACTGCTACTGCTGGCCTCTCCTCTACTGCTACTGCTGGCCTCTCCTCTACTGCTACTGCTGGCCTCTCCTCTACTGCTACTGCTGGCCTCTCCTCTACTGCTGGCCTCTCCTCTGCTGCTGCTACTACTGCTGGCCACTCCTCTACTACTACTACTGGCCTCTACTACTACTACTGGCCTCTACTACTACTACTGGCCTCTACTACTACTACTGGCCTCTACTACTACTACTGGCCTCTACTACTACTACTGGCCTCTACTACTACTACTGGCCTCTACTACTACTACTGGCCTCTACCACTACTACTGGCCTCTACCACTACTACTGGCCTCTACTACTACTACTACTGGCCTCTACTACTACTACCACTACTACTGGCCTCTACTACTACTACTGGCCTCTACTACTACTACTCACTGGCCTCTACTACTACTACTACTACTACTGGCCTCTACTACTACTACTACTGGCCTCTACTACTACTACTACTACTGGCCTCTACTACTACTACTACTGGCCTCTACTACTACTACTACTACTACTGGCCTCTACTACTGGCCTCTACTACTACTACTCCTGCTGCTACTGGCCTCTACTACTACTACTCCTGCTGCTGGCTTCTCCTCTACTACTCCTGCTGCTGGCCTCTCCTCTACTGCTACTGGCCTCTCCTCTACTACTACTGCTGGTCTCTCCTCTACTACTACTGCTGGCCTCTCCTCTACTGCTACTGCTGGCCTCTCCTCTGCTGCTGGCCTCTACTCCTACTACTACTGGCCTCTACTACTGCTACTGCTGGCCTCTCCTCTACTACTACTGCTGGCCTCTCCTCTACTACTACTGCCCTCTACTGCTGCTGGCCTCCACTGCTGCTGCTACTGGCCTCTCCTCTACTACTACTGCTACTGCTGGCCTCTCCTCTACTACTACTGCTACTCTCTCCTCTGCTGCTGGCCTCTCCTCTGCTGCTGGCCTCTCCTCTGCTGCTGGCCTCTCCTCTGCTGCTACTACTACTGGCCTCTACTCTGCTACTACTGCTGGCCTCTACTCTGCTACTACTGCTGGCCTCTACTACTACTACTGGGCCTCTACTACTACTACTGGCCTCTACTACTACTACTACTACTACTGGCCTCTACTACTACTACTACTGGCCTCTACTACTACTACTACTACTGGCCTCTACTACTACTGGCCTCTACTACTACTACTACTGGCCTCTACTACTGGCCTCTCCTCTACTACTCCTGCTGCTGGCCTCTCCTCTACTACTCCTGCTGCTGGCCTCTCCTCTACTACTCCTGCTGCTGGCCTCTCCTCTACTACTCCTGCTGCTGGCCTCTCCTCTACTACTCCTGCTGCTGGTCTCTCCTCTACTACTCCTGCTGCTGGCCCTCTCCTCTACTACTCCTGCTGCTGGCCTCCTCCTCTACTACTCCTGCTGCTGGCCTCTCCTCTACTACTCCTGCTGCTGGCCTCTCCTCTATACTACTCCTGCTGCTGGCCTCTCCTCTACTACTACTGCTACTGCTGGCCTCTCCTCTACTACTACTGCTACTGCTGGCCTCTCCTCTACTATCCTGGCCTCTCCTCTACTACTACTGCTGGCCTCTCCTCTACTGCTGGCCTCTCCTCTCCTCTACTACTGGCCTATCCTCTACTACTACTACTACTACTGCTGCTGGCCTCTCCTCTACTGCTGCTGGCCTCTCCTCTACTGCTACTGGCCTCTCCTCTACTGCTACTGCTACTGCTGGCCTCTCCTCTACTGCTACTGCTACTCTCTCCCTCTGCTGCTGGCCTCTCCTCTGCTGCTCGCCTCTCCTCTGCTGGCTACTACTACTGGCCTCTACTCTGCTACTACTGCTGGCCTCTACTCTGCTACTACTACTGGCCTCTACTACTGGCCTCTACTCTACTACTACTACTACTACTACTACTGGCCTCTACTACTACTACTACTACTACTTGGCCTCTACTACTACTACTACTACTACTGGCCTCTACTTACTATACTACTGGCCTCTACTACTACTACTACTACCACTAACTACTGGCCTCTACTGCTAACTGCTGGCCTCTCCTCTACTGCTACTGCTGCCTCTCCTCTACTGCTGGCCCTCTCCTCTGCTGCTGCTACTACTGCTGGCCACTCCTCTACTACTACTACTGGCCTCTACTACTACTACTGGCCTCTACTAACACTACTGGCCTCTACTACTACTACTGGCCTTCTACTACTACTACTGGCCTCTACTACACTCAACTGGCCTCTACTACTACTACTGGCCTCATACTACTACTACTGGCCTCTACCACTAACTAACTGGCCTCTACCACTACTACTGGCCTTCTACTACTACTACTGGCCTGCTACTACTACCACTACTACCCTACTACTACTGGCCTCTACTACTACTACTACTACTGGCCTCTACTAACTACTACTACTACTGGCCTCTACTACTACTACTACTACTACTGGCCTCTACTACTACTACTACTGGCCTCTACTACTACTACTACTACTGGCCTCTACTACTACTACTACTGGCCTCTACTACTACTACTACTACTACTGGCCTCTACTACTGGCCTCTACTACTACTACTCCTGCTGCTACTGGCCTCTACTACTACTACTCCTGCTGCTGGCTTCTCCTCTACTACTCCTGCTGCTGGCCTCTCCTCTACTGCTACTGGCCTCTCCTCTACTACTACTGCTGGTCTCTCCTCTACTACTACTGCTGGCCTCTCCTCTACTGCTACTGCTGGCCTCTCCTCTGCTGCTGGCCTCTACTCCTACTACTACTGGCCTCTACTACTGCTACTGCTGGCCTCTCCTCTACTACTACTGCTGGCCTCTCCTCTACTACTACTGCCCTCTACTGCTGCTGGCCTCCACTGCTGCTGCTACTGGCCTCTCCTCTACTACTACTGCTACTGCTGGCCTCTCCTCTACTACTACTGCTACTCTCTCCTCTGCTGCTGGCCTCTCCTCTGCTGCTGGCCTCTCCTCTGCTGCTGGCCTCTCCTCTGCTGCTACTACTACTGGCCTCTACTCTGCTACTACTGCTGGCCTCTACTCTGCTACTACTGCTGGCCTCTACTACTACTACTGGCCTCTACTACTACTACTGGCCTCTACTACTACTACTACTACTACTGGCCTCTACTACTACTACTACTGGCCTCTACTACTACTACTACTACTGGCCTCTACTACTACTACTACTGGCCTCTACTACTACTACTACTGGCCTCTACTACTGGCCTCTCCTCTACTACTCCTGCTGCTGGCCTCTCCTCTACTACTCCTGCTGCTGGCCTCTCCTCTACTACTCCTGCTGCTGGCCTCTCCTCTACTACTCCTGCTGCTGGCCTCTCTCTACTACTCTGCTGCTGGCCTCTCCTCTACTACTCCTGCTGCTGGTCTCTCCTCTACTACTCCTGCTGCTGGCCTCTCCTCTACTACTCCTGCTGCTGGCCTCTCCTCTACTACTCCTGCTGCTGGCCTCTCCTCTACTACTCCTGCTGCTGGCCTCTCCTCTACTACTCCTGCTGCTGGCCTCTCCTCTACTACTACTGCTACTGCTGGCCTCTCCTCTACTACTACTGCTACTGCTGGCCTCTCCTCTACTACTCCTGGCCTCTCCTCTACTACTACTGCTGGCCTCTCCTCTACTGCTGGCCTCTCCTCTCCTCTACTACTGGCCTATCCTCTACTACTACTACTACTACTGCTGCTGGCCTCTCCTCTACTGCTGCTGGCCTCTCCTCTACTGCTACTGGCCTCTCCTCTACTGCTACTGCTACTGCTGGCCTCTCCTCTACTGCTACTGCTACTCTCTCCTCTGCTGCTGGCCTCTCCTCTGCTGCTCGCCTCTCCTCTGCTGCTACTACTACTGGCCTCTACTCTGCTACTACTGCTGGCCTCTACTCTGCTACTACTACTGGCCTCTACTACTGGCCTCTACTCTACTACTACTACTACTACTACTACTGGCCTCTACTACTACTACTACTACTACTGGCCTCTACTACTACTACTACTACTACTGGCCTCTACTACTACTACTACTGGCCTCTACTACTACTACTACCACTACTACTGGCCTCTACTACTACTACTGGCCTCTACTACTACTACTGGGCTCTACTACTACTAGCCTCTACTACTACTACTACTACTACTACTACTACTACTACTACTACTGGCCTCTACTACTACTACTACTACTACTACTGGACTCTACTACTACTACTGGCCTCTACTACTACTGGCCTCTACTACTGGCCTCTACTACTACTCCTGCTGCTGGCCTCTCCTCTACTACTCCTGCTGCTGGCCTCTCCTCTACTACTCCTGCCGCTGCTGGCCTCTCCTCTACTACTCCTGCCGCTGCTGGCCTCTCCTCTACTACTACTGCCGCTGCTGGCCTCTCCTCTACTACTACTGCCGCTGCTGGCCTCTCCTCTACCACTACTGCTGGCCTATCCTCTAACCACTGCCGCTGCTGGGCCTCTCCTCTACCTACTGCGCTGCTGGCCTCTCCTCAACTACTACTGCGCTGCTGGCCTCTCCTCTACTACTACTGCCGCTGCTGGCCTCTCTCTACTACTACTGGCCGCTGCTGGCCTCTCCTCTACTACTACTGCCGCTGCTGGCCTCTCCTCTACTACTACTGCCGCTGCTGGCCTCTCCTCTACTACTACCTGCTGGCCTCTCCTCTACTACTATGCCGCTGCTGGCCTCTCCTCTACTACTACTGCCGCTGCTGGCCTCTCCTCTACTACTACTGCCGCTGCTGGCCTCTCCTCTACTACTACTGCCGCTGCTGGCCTCTCCTCTACTACTACTGCCGCTGCTGGCCTCTCCTCTACTACTACTGCCGCTGCTGGCCTCTACTCTACTACTACTGCTGGCCTCTACTCTACTACTACTGCTGGCCTCTACTACTACTGCTGGCCTCTACTACTACTACTACTGGCCTCTACTACTACTACTGGCCTCTACTACTACTACTACTGGCCTCTACTACTGGCCTCTACTACTACTCCTGCTGCTGGCCTCTCCTCTACTACTACTGCCGCTGCTGGCCTCTCCTCTACTACTACTGCCGCTGCTGGCCTCTCCTCTACTACTACTGCCGCTGCTGGCCTCTCCTCTACTACTACTGCCGCTGCTGGCCTCTCCTCTACTACTACTGCCGCTGCTGGCCTCTCCTCTACTACTACTGCCGCTGCTGGCCTCTCCTCTACTACTACTGCCGCTGCTGGCCTCACCTCTACTACTACTGCCGGCCTTTCCTCTACTACTACTGCCGCTGCTGGCCTCTCCTCTACTACTACTCGCTGCTGCCTCTCTCTACTACTACTGCCGCTGCTGGCCTCCCCTCTACTACTACTACTGCTGCTGCTGGCCTCTCCTCTACTACTGCTGGCCTCTCCTCTACTACTACTGCTGGCCTCTCCTCTACTACTACTACTACTACTACTACTGGCCTCTACTACTACTACTACTGGCCTCTACTACTACTCCTGCTGCTGGCCTCTCCTCTACTACTCCTGCTGCTGGCCTCTCCTCTACTACTGCTGCTGCTGGCCTCTCCTCTACTACTGCTGCTGCTGGCCTCTCCTCTACTACTGCTGCTGCTGGCCTCTCCTCTACTACTGCTGCTGCTGGCCTCTCCTCTACTACTGCTGCTGCTGGCCTCTCCTCTACTGCTGCTGCTGGCCTCTCCTCTACTACTCCTGCTGCTGGCCTCTCCGCTACTGCTCCTGCTACTGGCCTCTCGCTACTGCTACTGGCCTCTCCTCTACTACTACTGCTACTCTCTCCTCTACTGCTGGCATCTCCTCTACTGCTACTGCTGGTCTCTCCTCTACTGCTCCTGCTGGCCTCTACTGCTCCTGCTGGCCTCTACTCTACTACTACTGCTGCGGGCCTCTCCTCTACTACTGCTGGCCTCTCCTCTATACTACTACTGCCCTCTCCTCTATACTACTACTGCCCTCTCCTCTATACTACTACTGCCCTCTCCTCTACTACTACTGCTGCTGGCCTCTCCTCTACTACTACTGCAGCTGCTGCTGGCCTCTCCTCTACTACTCCTGCTGCTGCTGCTGGCCTCTCCTCTACTACTCCTGCCGCTGCTGGCCTCTCCTCTACTACTACTGCCGCTGCTGGCCTCTCCTCTACTACTACTGCTACTGCCGCTGCTGGCCTCTCCTCTACTACTACTGCTACTGCCGCTGCTGGCCTCTCCTCTACTACTACTACTACTGCCGCTGCTGGCCTCTCCTCTACTCTACTACTACTGCCGCTGCTGGCCTCTCCTCTACTCTACTACTACTGCCGCTGCTGGCCTCTCCTCTACTCTACTACTACTGCCGCTGCTGGCCTCTCCTCTACTCTACTACTACTGCCGCTGCTGGCCTCTCCTCTACTCAACTACTACTGCCGCTGCGGCCTCTCCTCTACTCTACACTACTACTGCCGCTGCTGGCCCTCTCCTCTACTACTACTTGCCGCTGCTGGCCTCTCCTCTACTACTACTGCCGCTGCTGGCCTCTCCTCTACTACTACTGCCGCTGCTGGCCTCATCCTCTACTACTACTGCCGCTGCTGGCCTCTCCTCTACTACTACTGGCCAGCTGCTGGCCTCTCCTCTACTACTACTGCCGCTGCTGGCCTCCTCCTCTACTACTACTGCCGCTGCTGGCCTCTCCTCTACTACTACTGCCGCTGCTGCCTCTCCTCTACTACTCCTGCTGCTGCTGGCCTCTCCTCTACTACTACTGCTGGCCTCCCCTCTACTACTACTGCTGCTGCTGGCCTCTCCTCTACTACTGCTGGCCTCTCCTCTACTACTACTGCTGGCCTCTCCTCTACTACTACTGGCCTCTACTGCTGATGGGCCTCTACTGCTGCTGGCCTCCTGCTGCTGCTACTGGCCTCTCCTCTACTACTACTGCTACTGCTGGCCTCTCCTCTACTACTACTGCTACTCTCTCCTCTGCTGCTGGCCTCTCCTCTGCTGCTGGCCTCTCCTCTGCTGCTGGCCTCTCCTCTGCTGCTACTACTGCTGGCCTCTACTACTACTACTACTACTACTACTACTACTACTACTACTACTACTACTACTACTACCCTCTACTACTACTACTGGCCTCTACTACTACTACTACTACTACCCTCTACTACTACTACTGCCTCTACTACTACTACTACTGGCCTCTACTGCTGATGGGCCTCTACTGCTGCTGGCCTCCACTGCTGCTTGCTACTGGCCTCTCCTCTACTACTACTGCTACTGCTGGCCTCTCCTCTACTACTACTGATGGCCTCTCCTCTGCTGCTGGCCTCTCCTCTGCTGATGGCCTCTCCTCTGGCTGCTACTACTGCTGGCCTCTACTACTACTACTACTACTACTACTACTACCCTCTACTACTACTACTGGCCTCTACTACTACTACTACTACTACTACTACTACTACCACCCTCTACTACTACTACTGGCCTCTACTACTACTACTACTGGCCTCTACTACTACTACTACTGGCCTCTACTGCTGATGGCCTCTACTGCTGCTGGCCTCCACTGCTGCTGCTACTGGCCTCTCCTCTACTACTACTGCTGGCCTCTCCTCTACTACTACTGCTGGCCTCTCCTCTGCTGCTGGCCTCTCCTCTGCTGCTGGCCTCTCCTCTGCTGCTACTACTGCTGGCCTCTACTACTACTACTACTACTACTACTACTACTGGCCTCTACTACTACTACTACTACTGGCCTCTACTACTACTACTACTGGCCTCTACTACTACTACTACTACTACTACTACTACTACTACTACTACTACTGGCGTCTACTACTACTACTACTACTGATGGCCTCTACTACTACTACTACTACTACTACTACTGGCCTCTACTACTACTACTACTGCCGCTGCTGGCCTCTCCTCTACTACTCCTGCTGCTGCTGGCCTCTCCTCTACTACTACTGCTGGCCTCCCCTCTACTACTACTGCTGCTGCTGCTGGCCTCTCCTCTACTACTGCTGGCCTCTCCTCTACTACTACTGCCGCTGCTGGCCTCTCCTCTACTACTACTGCCGCTGCTGGCCTCTCCTCTACTACTCCTGCTGCTGCTGGCCTCTCCTCTACTACTACTGCTGGCCTCCCCTCTACTACTACTGCTGCTGCTGGCCTCTCCTCTACTACTGCTGGCCTCTCCTCTACTACTACTGCTGGCCTCTCCTCTACTACTACTGGCCTCTACTGCTGATGGGCCTCTACTGCTGCTGGCCTCCACTGCTGCTGCTACTGGCCTCTCCTCTACTACTACTGCTACTGCTGGCCTCTCCTCTACTACTACTGCTACTCTCTCCTCTGCTGCTGGCCTCTCCTCTGCTGCTGGCCTCTCCTCTGCTGCTGGCCTCTCCTCTGCTGCTACTACTGCTGGCCTCTACTACTACTACTACTACTACTACTACTACTACTACTACTACTACTACTACTACTACTACTACCCTCTACTACTACTACTGGCCTCTACTACTACTACTACTACTACTACCCTCTACTACTACTACTGGCCTCTACTACTACTACTACTGGCCTCTACTGCTGATGGGCCTCTACTGCTGCTGGCCTCCACTGCTGCTGCTACTGGCCTCTCCTCTACTACTACTGCTACTGCTGGCCTCTCCTCTACTACTACTGATGGCCTCTCCTCTGCTGCTGGCCTCTCCTCTGCTGATGGCCTCTCCTCTGCTGCTACTACTGCTGGCCTCTACTACTACTACTACTACTACTACTACTACCCTCTACTACTACTACTGGCCTCTACTACTACTACTACTACTACTACTACTACTACCACCCTCTACTACTACTACTGGCCTCTACTACTACTACTACTGGCCTCTACTACTACTACTACTGGCCTCTACTGCTGATGGGCCTCTACTGCTGCTGGCCTCCACTGCTGCTGCTACTGGCCTCTCCTCTACTACTACTGCTGGCCTCTCCTCTACTACTACTGCTGGCCTCTCCTCTGCTGCTGGCCTCTCCTCTGCTGCTGGCCTCTCCTCTGCTGCTGGCCTCTCCTCTGCTGCTACTACTGCTGGCCTCTACTACTACTACTACTACTACTACTACTACTGGCCTCTACTACTACTGGCCTCTACTACTACTACTACTGGCCTCTACTACTACTACTGGCCTCTACTACTACTACTACTACTTACTACTACTACTACTACTACTACTACTACTACTACTACTGGCGTCTACTACTACTACTACTACTGATGGCCTCTACTACTACTACTACTACTACTACTACTGGCCTCTACTACTACTACTACTGCCGCTGCTGGCCTCTCCTCTACTACTCCTGCTGCTGCTGGCCTCTCCTCTACTACTACTGCTGGCCTCCCCTCTACTACTACTGCTGCTGCTGCTGGCCTCTCCTCTACTACTGCTGGCCTCTCCTCTACTACTACTGCCGCTGCTGGCCTCTCCTCTACTACTACTGCCGCTGCTGGCCTCTCCTCTACTACTCCTGCTGCTGCTGGCCTCTCCTCTACTACTACTGCTGGCCTCCCCTCTACTACTACTGCTGCTGCTGGCCTCTCCTCTACTACTGCTGGCCTCTCCTCTACTACTACTGCTGGCCTCTCCTCTACTACTACTGGCCTCTACTGCTGATGGGCCTCTACTGCTGCTGGCCTCCACTGCTGCTGCTACTGGCCTCTCCTCTACTACTACTGCTACTGCTGGCCTCTCCTCTACTACTACTGCTACTCTCTCCTCTGCTGCTGGCCTCTCCTCTGCTGCTGGCCTCTCCTCTGCTGCTGGCCTCTCCTCTGCTGCTACTACTACTGGCCTCTACTCTGCTACTACTGCTGGCCTCTCCTCTACTACTACTACTGGCCTCTACTACTACTACTACTACCCTCTACTACTACTACTGGCCTCTACTGGCCTCTACTACTACTACCCTCTACTACTACTACTACTGGCCTCTACTACTACTACTGTCCTCTACTACTACTACTACTACTACTACTACTACTACTACTGGCCTCTACTACTACTACTACTACTACTACTGGCCTCTACTACTACTACTGGCCTCTACTACTACTACTACTGGCCTCTACTACTGGCCTCTACTACTACTCCTGCTGCTGGCCTCTCCTCTACTACTACTGCTGCTGGCCTCTCCTCTACTACTACTGCTGCTGGCCTCTCCTCTACTACTCCTGCTGCTGGCCTCTCCTCTACTACTGCTGCTGCTGGCCTCTCCTCTACTACTGCTGCTGCTGGCCTCTCCTCTACTACTCCTGCTGCTGGCCTCTCCTCTACTACTCCTGCTGCTGGCCTCTCCGCTACTGCTCCTGCTACTGGCCTCTCCGCTACTGCTCCTGCTACTGGCCTCTCCGCTACTGCTACTGGCCTCTCCTCTACTACTACTGCTACTCTCTCCTCTACTGCTGGCATCTCCTCTACTGCTACTCTCTCCTCTACTGCTCCTGCTGTCCTCTCTACTGCTCCTGCTGGCCTCTACTCTACTACTACTGCTGCTGGCCTCTCCTCTACTCTACTACTACTGATGGCCTCTCCTCTACTACTACTGATGGCCTCTCCTCTGCTGCTGGCCTCTCCTCTGCTGCTGGCCTCTCCTCTGCTGCTACTACTGCTGGCCTCTACTACTACTACTACTACTACTACTACTACTACTACTACTACTACTACTACTACTACTACTGGCCTCTACTACTACTACTACTACTACTACTACTACTGGCGTCTACTACTACTACTACTACTACTACTGGCGTCTACTACTACTACTACTACTACTGATGGCCTCTACTACTATACTACTACTACTGGCCTCTACTACTACTCACTGGCCTCTCCTCTACTACTCCTGCTGCTGGCCTCTCTCTACTACTCCTGCTGCTGGCCTCTCCTCTACTACTCCTGCTGCTGGCCTCTCCTCTACTACTCCTGCTGCTGGCCTCTCCTCTACTACTCCTGCTGCTGGCCTCTCCTCTACTACTCCTGCTGCTGGCCTCTCCTCTACTACTACTGCTACTGCTGGCCTCTCCTCTACTACTACTGCTACTGCTGGCCTCTCCTCTACTACTCCTGGCCTCTCCTCTACTACTACTGCTGGCCTCTCCTCTACTGCTGGCCTCTCCTCTCCTCTACTACTGGCCTATCCTCTACTACTACTACTACTACTACTGCTGCTGGCCTCTCCTCTACTGCTACTGGCCTCTCCTCTACTGCTACTGCTACTGCTGGCCTCTCCTCTACTGCTACTGCTACTCTCTCCTCTGCTGCTGGCCTCTCCTCTGCTGCTCGCCTCTCCTCTGCTGCTACTACTACTGGCCTCTACTCTGCTACTACTGCTGGCCTCTACTCTACTACTGGCCTCTACTACTGGCCTCTACTCTACTACTACTACTACTACTGGCCTTAACTACTACTACTACTACTACTACTGGCCTCTACTACTACTACTACTACTTACTACTGGCCTCTACTACTACTACTACTACTGGCCTCTACTACTACTACTACTACTGGCCTCTACTACTACTACTACAACTACTGCTGGCCTCTACTACTACTAGCCTCTACTACTACTACTACTACTACTACTACTACTACTACTACTACTACTGCTGGCCTCTCCTCTACTACTCCTGCTACTGGCCTCTCCTCTACTACTCCTGCTACTGGCCTCTCCTCTACTACTTCCTGCTACTGGCCTCTCCTCTACTGCTACTGGCCTCTCCTCTACTGCTACTGCTGGCCTCTCCTCTACTACTACTCTCTCCTCTGCTGCTGGCCTCTCCTCTGCTGCTGGCCTCTCCTCTGCTGCTGGCCTGCTCCTCTGCTGCTACTACTACTACTGGCCTCTACTCTGCTACTACTGCTGGCCTCTCCTCTACTACTGGCCTCTACTACTACTACTACTACTACTGGCCTCTACTACTACTACTACTACTACTACTACTACTACTACTACTACTCCTGCTACTGGCCTCTCCTCTACTACTACTCCTGCTGCTGGCCTCTCCTCTACTACTCCTGCTGCTGGCCTCTCCTCTACTACTCCTGCTGCTGGTTCTCTCCTCTACTACTCCTGCTGCTGCTGGTTCTCTCCTCTACTACTACTCCTGCTGCTGGTTCTCTCCTCTACTACTCCTGCTGCTGGCCTCTCCTCTACTATTCCTGCTGCTGGCCTCTCCTCTACTACTCCTGCTGCTGGCCTCTCCTCTACTACTCCTGCTGCTGGCCTCTCCTCTACTACTCCTGCTGCTGGCCTCTCCTCTACTACTCCTGCTGCTGGCCTCTCCTCTACTACTCCTGCTGCTGGCCTCTCCTCTACTACTCCTGCTGCTGGCCTCTCCTCTACTACTCCTGCTGCTGGCCTCTCCTCTGCTGCTGGCCTCTCCTCTGCTACTACTACTACTGGCCTCTCCTCTGCTACTACTACTACTGGCCTCTACTCTGCTACTACTGCTGGCCTCTACTCTGCTACTACTGCGGGCCTCTACTACTACTACTGGCCTCTACTACTACTACTGGCCTCTACTACTACTACTACTACTACTGGCCTCTACTACTACTACTACTCCTGCTGCTGGCCTCTCCTCTACTACTCCTGCTGCTGGCCTCTCCTCTACTACTCCTGCTGCTGCTGGTCTCTCCTCTACTACTACTCCTGCTGCTGGCCTCTCCTCTACTACTACTCCTGCTGCTGGCCTCTCCTCTACTACTCCTGCTGCTGGCCTCTCCTCTACTACTCCTGCTGCTGGCCTCTCCTCTACTACTCCTGCTGCTGGCCTCTCCTCTACTACTCCTGCTGCTGGCCTCTCCTCTACTACTCCTGCTGCTGGCCTCTACTACTACTGGCCTCTCCTCTACTACTACTGCTACTGCTGGCCTCTCCTCTACTACTACTGCTACTGCTGGCCTCTCCTCTACTACTACTGCTACTGCTGGCCTCTCCTCTACTGCTGGCATCTCCTCTCCTCTACTACTACTACTACTACTGGCCTCTCCTCTACTACTACTGCTACTGCTGGCCTCTCCTCTACTACTACTGCTGGCCTCTCCTCTACTACTACTGCTGGCATCTCCTCTCCTCTACTACTACTACTACTGGCCTCTCTCTCTAC
The DNA here is from genome assembly GCF_002021735.2 of Oncorhynchus kisutch. Classification (NCBI taxonomy): domain Eukaryota; kingdom Metazoa; phylum Chordata; class Actinopteri; order Salmoniformes; family Salmonidae; genus Oncorhynchus; species Oncorhynchus kisutch. The sequence continues at coordinate 45,062,069 of NC_034198.2, forward strand.
TATGGTTAAATACCACAGTATACTATGGTTAAATACCACAGTATACTATGGTTAAATATTACAGTATACTATGGTTAAATACTATGGTTAAATACTACGGTATACTATGGTTAAATACTACGGTTAAATACTACAGTATTCAGAGAGGTGGACTCGAGTACTACTCCAGTCGCACATTTTTCGACTTGAGACTTGACAGAAAGAGACACTTGACCCTGTCTTGGACTTGAGCTGTATGACTCGAGAGACTTGTAAAGATTCCCCAAAAGGCATCACCCTCCTCATCTTGTCACCTCCTGTCCTCTCATAGCACCTTGTGTTACACAAAATGTGTTTTTTTGGCAGAAATGCCTTATGGAACATGTGAACTTTCATGTAACTTAATAACAAACATGTATGCCATTTGTAAATATGAATACAATGGTTAAATTACAAGTTGGTTTAGCCATGGAAAAAGACAGGAACCTATCCGGTACGGGTTAGTCTACCATGTAGCATGCTTCTGTCTATAACATGAGCAGCTCAGTATGTGTAGGTAATCTTTTCTAACACTGTTTTTATTAAAGAGGAATTGAAAATGTGTTGCTAACACCCTTCACTTTCTGGAGGTCCGAGTTTTGAAATCAGTGGAATGTCCTGTGGAAGGAGAGTATGATAGCTAAGGAGATGGATAAAATTCTGGCTTTTGATTACAAATATGCGGACAGAGTCGAAAAGAGAACGCACAGAAGGCTGTTGTATAAAACAACTGTCTCCGGATCACATCTTCAAACTAAGGGAAATCATGGCATCCGTGATTCTCATCGACGGGGCTGTAGTGGAGCACGTTGAGAGCTTCAAGTTCCTTGGTGTCCACATCAACAACAAACTAACATGGTCCAAACACACCAGGACAGTCGTGAAGAGGGCACGACAAAGCCTATTCCCCCTCAGGAAACTAAAAGGATTTGGCATTGGTCCTGAGATCCTCAAAAAGTTCTACAGTAGTAACATTATGAGTTGGAATTATGGTTAATTATTTAGCTAGCTAGCTAGTTACATGTCTAAACAAAAGACTCCGCTATGTTAGTAACCATTTCACTGTCCCGTATACACCTTCTGTATCCTGTACATGTGACAAATAATCTAAGATTGTATTTGATATAGTGTTTTTACCAGAGACGGTAATGTGAAGAACAACATGACCTGCACCAAAGTCAAATTAGGATACAACATTAGGCCAACGAGACAGTGTCCAAGTTCAGAATTTCTCACACTCACAACCGTAAGCAATTTGATGTCATTGTCTAGCCATTAAGTTGCAAATAATGATCTTGTTGTGAGTTTATTTTCCTGTAAAAAATGAATACAACTTAGCTAAAGTTAAGACAATGTTAGCTATATGATGTGGTCATTATTTGAACTAGCTAGCCAGCTAACTTAACGTTAGCTAACTAACTAACTAACTAACTAACAAGCTAGAAACGAACCAAAACATTGTTTAGAAAATAGCTTTTAGTAGCCTAGTTTGCTAGATTGACATATACTGAATTCATATTTAAATTGGAGTTAAAATATACCAGTTAAGCTATTTTGGACCACCAGGCTGCTGATGTCATGCAGCCTGTCGTTTTTTTGTATGTACTTTTTCATAACGACAAGGACAAGTTTGGTGTTGGATGAAAATAGAATGTTCATGATGTCACTGCGACAAGTGTATACAGACATGTCGATAAGACATTGTATAAACCAGCTTTTAGTCTTGAAATCTTTGGTTGTTTATTACACTACCATACTCACTCTGTTTAGCACATGGCCTTACATGTGAATCCTTAAAGAGATGGGTGAGGCTAAAGCTTAAGAGGTTATGAATGATGTTGAATGGGTGTAGACAAAGAAGAGCTCTCCAGTACGTACCAAAACATCAAAGGGTAATTTTCTCAAAAGTTGGGTAACAAATGTATCAACTTTCAAAGCAGAATTACGTTCCCATTGTTCCTCAACTGTAGTGTTTGATATACAATTTTTCTAGCTCTGAGTCTATACTTTTATCCAATGTAAAAAACACAATTTCAAATTTCGCTACATAATACCGAGTCGAGCTGGTTGTCACCGGAGAAAACATCAGAGTGAGCGAAACTGAGACAGAGAGGTGCTGTTTCCCTGTCCAGACAGCATCAGATACATGGTCTACACATACTGAGACAGAGAGGTGCTGTTTCCCTGTCTAGACAGCATCAGATACATGGTCTACACATACTGAGACAGAGAGGTGCTGTTTCCCTGTCCAGACACCATCAGATGGGTAAGGAGGTACGGTAGAGCGGGCCAGGCCCTCTAAGGCCACCTATAACGCCGGCCCTGAGACAACATAAAATAAAATGAGCAGATGTCTTAGTGTCACACAGTCTTTATTTGAATGTTCCCTCACCTGAGTCATACTCATCCTCCAGGATAGCCTTCTGCTTTAGTCTCTGCAGCTTCCCCATCATGGACTCAATCTGACACAGGAACAGAATACAGTAGTTCAGTAGTCAAAGCACTGTGAAACATCTGCCACAGACAGAAATACGACTAATACCAGGTCAATGTGTTGCTTTACATTACTGAGTACAGAATGTAACTATTATAGCAGAATGTAGCTCTTCTAAATGACCCCATATGTATAAAATATGTCTATGGTACAAGACATACCTTAGTATTAGTACGGTTGTTGTGCAGGCAATCTTGAAGGACACCTTCGTACTTCTTGACCAGTTGGTCCCAGCCCTGGTCCTGGTCTGGAACGCAGTCATTCCAGGCAGAGGCGGTAGTGGGCGTGGCACTCTCGTACCCTGAGGTGAGGGAGGAGGCAGAGGCGGTAGTGGGCGTGGCACTCTCGTACCCTGAGGTGAGGGAGGAGGCAGAGGCGGTAGTGGGCGTGGCACTCTCGTACCCTGAGGTGAGGGAGGAGGCAGAGGCGGTAGTGGGCGTGGCACTCTCATACCCTGAGGTGAGGGAGGAGGCAGAGGCGGTAGTGGGCGTGGCACTCTCGTACCCTGAGGTGAGGGAGGAGGCAGAGGCGGTAGTGGGCGTGGCACTCTCATACCCTGAGGTGAGGGAGGAGGCAGAGGCGGTAGTGGGCGTGGTACTCTCGTACCCTGAGGTGAGGGAGGAGGGAGTGGCAGCGTCAGAGTCCTCCGCTACTGACATGGAGGAGGAGGCTTCTGTGTCCAGAGAGGAGGAGTCACAGTCAGGCTCCACCTCCGCCAGGTCAGAGGAGGGTAACTCCGCCCGCAGATGTGGTCCCGCCCCCTCCCGGCCTTCCCAGTGGCGGTCCTGCCACACCCAAGGTGAGAGCCGGTCCCGTACTCCGTCTGACTGGCTGAGAGGGACGGAGCCTGGCTCTGATTGGACACGACTCGGAGTTGACAGTTTTGAAACAGAAAGCCCCAAAGAGAGACCCAAAACTCCTAGTCGTGATTGGTTGGAGCTGGAGCCAGATGTCCTGGATGGTAATTGGTCAAGGGGGGCTGATACAGGTTGGCAGAGTGGGACAGACCCAGACCACTCCAGTGGTTCTGAGTGGGATGGGACTGATCCAGTTCTTAATGACCTAGCTGAGGACTGATCCAGCGGGTCTGGGTCTAGACTAGTGGAGCTGTTCAGTGGTTGTGGGTCTGGGTTTAGGTCAAGGGAGCTGTTCAGTGGTTGTGGGTCTGGGTTTAGGTCAAGGGAGCTGTTCAGTGGTTGTGGGTCTGGGTTTAGGCCAGGGGAGCTGTTCAGTGGTTGTGGGTCTGGGTTTAGGCCAGGGGGCCTGTTCAGTGGTTGTGGGTCTGGGTTTAGGCCAGGGGGCCTCTCACCAGCTGCGGTGTCTGTTTCTGTCCTGTGATTGGAGCTCAGTGAATCAAGGCTCAGTGACTGTTGGATGAAGCTGAAAGAGGAGCTGAAGGGAGTGTCCCCTGAAGGAGGTGGCCTGGAGTGGCAGGTTGGCCGGGGGGACTGGGGTGACCTGGAGCCAGTGGAACCAGAGAGACAGGTCCTGGAGTTAGGAGGGCAGAACTGAGTTGCAGAGGCAGCAGAACTAGACCTGGGGTTAGGGCTCAAGAGGCAGGGCTGTAGGGGGATTGACCCTGGGGTCAACCTGAAGTCACTCTGAGGGGGAGTGGGAGAGGAGGAAATTAAATGGTTGTTTTGGTAACTTAGGGATGGTTTGTATGCTTCTGAGCTGGATGTCTCCAGAGGAGAGAGCTGCTGGCTGACTGAGACACATGAGCCAGCTGGTGGTACATGTAGTCTCAGGGTGTTGCTCGTCTTTATGACATCACTGTGACCGTTCTGCCTGTTCATCCCATGACATCCAGATGCTCCGTTGGTCAGGCAGGCTGTCCTTCCCTCCTCCCTAGCCAGGGTGCTCTGTAGCCTGTGTAACTCTGTCCTCAGGTACTCTGGGCGCCGGTGCTGTTGGAGCCTCTTGCAGGTGGAGCTACCAGCTGATGACGTGGGTGTTCCCAAGCCACCTGTCAAGAGGGAGATTAGATTAGCCTTTAAACTAGGCTACAGGTTGGCAACAACACCACACAGGGCAAAATAACACAACACAACACAATACAACACAACACAGAGCAACACAATACAACACAACACAGAGTAACAGAACACAACACAACAGAGCAACACAATACAACACATCACAAAGAAACATAACACAGAGTAACACAATACAACAGAGTAACACAACACAGAGTAACACGAACATCACTATTGTTACACTGCATTGACTTCTGTCAAAGTGTCTGATGAAAAGACCATGTGGAGGCCTGATCTCCCAGGATAAGGGCTAGAGCAGGGCTGTCACCTTCACACAATTACAACACATCACAGAGCAACATAACACAGAGCAACACAATACAACACATCACAGAGCAACACAATACAACACAGAGCAACACAATACAACACATCACAGAGCAACACATCACAGAGCAACACAATACAACACATCACAGAGCAACATAACACAGAGCAACACAATACAACACATCACAGAGCAACATAACACAACACAGAGCAACACAATACAACACATCACAGAGCAACACAATACAACACATCACAGAGCAACACAATACAACACATCACAGAGCAACACAATACAACACATCACAGAGCAACACAATACAACACATCACAGAGCAACACAATACAACACATCACAGAGCAACACAATACAACATATCACAGAGCAACACAATACAACACATCACAGAGCAACACAACACATCACAGAGCAACACAATACAACACATCACAGAGCAACACATCACAGAGCAACACAATACAACATATCACAGAGCAACACAATACAACATATCACAGAGCAACACAATACAACACAACACAGAGCAACACAATACAACACATCACAGAGCAACACATCACAGAGCAACACAATACAACACATCACAGAGCAACACAATACAACACATCACAGAGCAACACATCACAGAGCAACACAATACAACACAACACAGAGCAACACAATACAACACATCACAGAGCAACACATCACAGAGCAACACATCACAGAGCAACACAATACAACACATCACAGAGCAACACAATACAACACATCACAGAGCAACACAACACAACACATCACAGAGCAACAATACACATCACATCACAGAGCAACACATCACAGAGCAACATAACACAACACATCACAGAGCAACATAACACAACACATCAGAGCAACACAATACAACACGTCACAGAGCAACACATCACAGAGCAACACAATACAACACATCACAGAGCAACACAACACATCACAACACAGAGCAACACAATACAACACATCACAGAGCAACATAACACAACACATCACAGAGCAACATAACACAACACAGAGCAACACATCACAGAGCAACACAATACAACACATCACAGAGCAACACAATACAACACATCACAGAGCAACACAATACAACACAGAGCAACACAATACAACACATCACAGAGCAACACAATACAACACATCACAGAGCAACACAATACAACACAACACAGAGCAACACAATACAACACAGAGCAACACAATACAACACAGAGCAACACAACACAGAGCAACACAATACAACACAACACATCACAGAGCAACACAATACAACACATCACAGAGCAACACAACACAGAGCAACACAATACAACACATCACAGAGCAACACAATACAACACAACACAGAGCAACACAATACAACACATCACAGAGCAACACAATACAACACAGAGCAACGTAACACAACAAACACAGAGTAACACAACAAACACAGAGTAACACAGAGTAACACAGAGTAACACAACACAGAGTAACACAACACAGAGTATCAGAGTAACACAACACAGAGTAACAGAGTAACACAACAGAGTAACACAACACACAGAGTAACACAACAGAGTAACACAACACACAGAGTAACACAACACACAGAGTAACACAACAGAGTAACACAATATAACACCACAGAGCAACACAATACAACATAGAGCAACACAATACAACAGAGCAACACAATACAACACAGAGCAACACAACACAACACATCACAGAGCAACATAACACAACACATCACAGAGCAACACAATACAACACATCACAAAGCAACACAATACAACACACCACTGAGCAACACAATACAACACATCACAAAGCAACACAATACAACACATCACAGAGCAACACAATACAACACATCACAGAGCAACACAATACAACACATCACAGAGCAACACAATACAACACATCACAAAGCAACACAACACATCACAGAGCAACACAATACAACACATCACAGAGTAACACAATACAACACAGAGCAACACAACACAGAGTAACACAATACAACAGAGCAACACAACACAGAGTAACACAACACAGAGTAACAAAACATATCACAGAGTAACAATACAACACAGAGCAACATAACACAGAGTAACACAACACAGAGTAACACAACACAGAGTAACTAAAACATCACTATTGTTACACTGCATTGACTTCTGTCAAAGTGTCTGATGAAAAGACCATGTGGAGGCCTGATCTCCCAGGATAAGGGCTAGAGCAGGGCTGTCACCTTCAGCACTATGCTAGAATCCATCACAGCTGTTTATGCATACAAACCGCCAAGACAACAAATGCTGCAGGTTTAATCTGGGGTTTGTATACATTTATTTTAGGTGACAGTATGATAAACTTTACAGAACTATGAAATTAAATACCAATTGATTGAATGAAATGATCAACATTGGTGTCAACTAACAGAGACGTTAAAACGAAGTGGTCTTTACAGATGAGGCCGTGCTCCCACTCCTCCTGCCCTGTAGGAGGCAACTCAAAGACTCTGCAGCAGTGGAGGAATGGGAGGACCATCTTACTCAGTGAATAAAAAAAAGTTAAACAGTTATCCTTTTTACATAAAACTATAATATATTCACATGACCAAATAATTTATTAAAAGACATTTTCGCAATGAAGGTATACAGTAGCCTCAACAGCACTCTGTAGGGTAGCACCATGGTGTAGCCGGAGGACAGCTAGCTTCCATCCTCCTCTGGGTACATTGACTTTACTTACAAAACCTAGCAGGCTCATGGTTCCTACCCACTTCCATAGTAATTGGGAGGTCTGTGAGACAGGCTATGTGCCCACAAAATGAGGTAGAAGCTGAGCTGAACTTTTAATCTACTGCCAAATGTAGAACCATATTAGAGACACATATTTCCCTCAGATTACACAGATCCAAAAATAATTTGAAAACAAACCCCATTTTGATAAACTCCCATATCTACAGGGTGAAATACCACAGTGTGACATCACAGCAGAAATATTTGTGACCTGTTGCCACAAGAAAAGGTCAACCAGTGAAGAACAATTACCATTGTAAATACAACCCATATTTATGTTTATTTATTTTCCCTTTTGTACTTTAACTATTTTAACATCGTTACAACACTGGAACTTTTGAGAGTGTAATGTTTACTGTAAATTTTTTATTGTTTATTTCACGTGTTTTCCATGCCAATAAAGCCATTTGAATTTACATGATATTAAGAGAGAGAGAGACAGAGAGAGAGAGAGCTAACTATATTTAGTTGTATATTTTTTCACTCCCTAGCGAATGCAGCTAGCTAGTTTAGCCTGCTCAGTGAGAATGCTTTGTTAGCTAGCTGGCTATCCAACACTTGAACTCAAATCAAGGTACGCTTTTGGTTTTATGAATTTAATGCCCACCAGCCAAACTGCTTGCTGACTCCATACTTTACTGCATGATTATAGAGTGTTTACTAATGTATTAGTTCTAGTAGCTATATTGAATATGATGTTAGCTAATATGGTGACAATGATGTAGGCTGTGTGTAGCGGTTAGCAGTTATGATATGAAGGTTTGGCTTGAAAATGCCTGGTCACAGACAGCTGATGTGTTTTGCTTGTGTACTTCAATGCACAAGGGAAAAGGTGAGAGGTGGAGAGCGCATAGATGCAAGAAGGAACTGTACTACGAGCAAAGGCATCATGCTGTTTGTATGTGGATGCTATGAAAGTGAACTGTGTTTGCGTGTGATCAGGGCAGTGCTTCATTTGTAAAATCGGGAGGAGCCGGAACAAGCAGTGAGTGGGGTGACCTGGTGAGCTCCGAGGTACCGGAAACAAACAGTGAGCACTAGAGTGGGGTGACCTGGTGAGCTCCGAGGTACCAGAACAAACAGTGAGCACTAGAGTGGGGTGACCTGGTGAGCTCCGAGGTATCAGAACAAACAGTGAGTGGGATGACCTGGTGAGCTCCGAGGTACCAGAACAAACAGTGAGTGGGGTGACCTGGTGAGCGCCGAGGTACCAGAACAAACAGTGAGTGGGGTGACCTGGTGAGCTTCGAGGTACCGGAACAAACAGTGAGTGGGGTGACCTGGTGAGCTCCGAGGTACCGGAACAAACAGTGAGCACTAGAGTGGGGTTACCTGGTGAGCTCCGAGGTACCGGAACAAACAGTGAGCACTAGAGTGGGGTGACCTGGTGAGCGCTGAGGTACCGGAACAAACAGTGAGTGGGGTGACTTGGTGAGCTCCGAGGTACCGGAACACAAGCTATCACATACAGAGAAATTAACCTGGAGAAGAGTCCCCTAAGCAATCTGGTCCTGGTGCTCTGTTCACAAACACGAACAGACCCCACAGAGCCCCAGGAGAGCAACACAATTAGACCCAACCAAGGGCGAGAGGAGTGCAAGGAAATCTGAAGCCTTCAACGGATCCTTTGTGCACAGCTGTGCTGCTCACTCTCTCTCTCTTCGCTGTCAGTTGTACTGGAAGACAAGAGGCCGACCACACAGTGGGGTCATTCAGAAGAGCTGGCACTAGAAAGGATACAACCATCTCTGTGGGCTATCTGTTTACAAAGTCCACCACACAACCCATCTTTTTACATATCATCATTTGATCATTTGTTTCCTTGTATTGATATTGAAAAGGCTTCTGGTTTAGGAAAATACTTCATTCCTTTCATTAGATTTAAGTTGCTCTCTTCTGTCAATTCAATTCAATTCAAGGGCTTTATTGGCATGGGAAACGTGTTAACATTGCCAAAGCAAGTGAGGTAGACAACTGTCTCTCTCTCTCTCTCTCTCTCTCTCTGGTCCATATCTCTCTCTCTCTCTTCTGTCTCTCTCTCTCTGGTCCATATCTCTCTCTCTTCTGTCTCTCTCTCTCTGGTCCATATCTCTCTCTCTCTCTCTTCTGTCTCTCTCTCTCTGGTCCATATCTCTCTCTCTCTTCTGTCTCTCTCTCTCTGGTCCATATCACTCCCTCTGGTCCATATCTCTCTTCTGTCTCGCTCTCTGGTCCATATCTCTCTCTCTCTCTCTCTCTTCTGTCTCTCTCTCTCTGGTCCATATCTCTCTCTCTCTCTCTCTTCTGTCTCTCTCTCTCTGGTCCATATCTCTCTCTCTCTCTCTTCTGTCTCTCTCTCTCTGGTCCATATCTCTCTCTTCTGTCTCTCTCTCTCTGGTCCATATCTCTCTCTTCTGTCTCTCTCTCTCTGGTCCATATCTCTCTCTTCTGTCTCTCTCTCTCTCTGGTCCATATCTCTCTCTCTCTCTTCTGTCTCTCTCTCTCTGGTCCATATCTCTCTCTCTCTTGTCCATCTCTCTCTCTCTTCTGTCTCTCTCTCTCTGGTCCATCTCTCTCTCTCTCTCTTCTGTCTCTCTCTCTCTGGTCCATATCTCTCTCTCTCTTCTGTCTCTCTCTCTCTCTTCTGTCTCTCTCTCTCTGGTCCATATCTCTCTCTCTCTCTTCTGTCTCTCTCTGGTCCATATCTCTCTCTCTCTCTCTTCTGTCTCTCTCTCTCTGGTCCATATCTCTCTTTCTCTCTCTCTCTCTCTCTCTCTCTCTCTCTCTGGTCCATATCACACTCTCTCTCTCTCCTATATCACACTCTCTCTCTCTTCTATATCACACTCTCTCTCTCTTCTATATCACACTCTCTCTCTCTTCTATATCACACTCTCTCTTCTATATCACACTCTCTCTTCTATATCACACTCTCTCTTCTATATCACACTCTCTCTTCTATATCACACTCTCTCTTCTATATCACACTCTCTCTTCTGTCTCTCTCTCTTCTGTCTCTCTCTCTTCTGTCTCTCTCTCTCTTCTGTCTCTCTCTCTCTTCTGTCTCTCTCTCTCTTCTGTCTCTCTCTCTCTGGTCCATATCACTCTCTCTTCCATTTCTCCAAGGCATCAGCTAAATATGGCCTGGTCCGTCTCACAAAGCTTCCACATTACCAAACTAACCTTCATGACCCTCAGCTCAGATGATGTCATGGCACAAACATGTTGTGGAGACAGAGAGAAGAAAGGACATTAGAGAAAGAGGAAAGATTGAGAGAATACTTAAAGGACAGAAAGAGAGAGACAGTAGGAGAGAGATTAGGAGAGAGACTAGGGGAGAGGCAGTAGGAGAGATTAGGGGAGAGACAGGGAGCAGCAAAGGGTGAGGCCCTGTATAGAGGGGGTTACTAAAAGGTTACTCCCAGGTTGTACAGTCAGTACATATGAAACTTAGCAAATCAAATTTTGGATGGCAGGTGTCTGATAGGAGGCTGACAGGTGTCATAGGAGGCTGACAGGTGTCTGATAGGAGGCTGACAGGTGTCATAGGAGGCTGACAGGTGTCTGATAGGAGGCTGACAGGTGTCTGATAGGAGGCTGACAGGTGTCTGATAGGAGGCTGACAGGAGGCTGACAGGTGTCTGATAGGAGGCTGACAGGTGTCTGATAGGAGGCTGACAGGTGTCTGATAGGAGGCTGACAGGTGTCTGATAGGAGGCTGACAGGAGGCTGACAGGTGTCTGATAGGAGGCTGACAGGAGGCTGACAGGTGTCATAGGAGGCTGACAGGTGTCATAGGAGGCTGACAGGTGTCATAGGAGGCTGACAGGAGGCTGACAGGTGTCTGATAGGAGGCTGACAGGTGTCTGATAGGAGGCTGACAGGTGTCTGATAGGAGGCTGACAGGTGTCTGATAGGAGGCTGACAGGTGTCTGATAGGAGGCTGACAGGTGTCATAGGAGGCTGACAGGTGTCATAGGAGGCTGACAGGAGGCTGACAGGTGTCTGATAGGAGGCTGACAGGTGTCTGATAGGAGGCTGACAGGTGTCTGATAGGAGGCTGACAGGTGTCTGATAGGAGGCTGACAGGAGGCTGACAGGTGTCTGATAGGAGGCTGACAGGAGGCTGACAGGTGTCTGACAGGAGGCTGACAGGAGGCTGACAGGAGGCTGACAGGTGTCTGATAGGTGGCTGACAGGAGGCTGACAGGAGGCTGACAGGAGGCTGACAGGTGTCTGACAGGTGTCTGATAGGAGGCTGACAGGTGTCTGATAGGAGGCTGACAGGAGGCTGACAGGAGGCTGATAGGAAGCTGACAGGTGTCTGACAGGAGGCTGACAGGTGTCTGATAGGAGGCTGACAGGAGGATGGCAAGTGTCTGATAGGAGGCTGACAGGAGGCTGGCAGGAGGCTGACAGGTGTCTGATAGGAGGCTGACAGGTGTCTGATAGGAGGCTGACAGGTGTCTGACAGGAGGCTGACAGGAGGCTGACAGGTGTCTGATAGGAGGCTGACAGGAGGCTGACAGGAGGCTGACAGGAGGATGGCAGGTGTCTGACAGGAGGCTGACAGGAGGCTGACAGGAGGCTGACAGGAGGCTGACAGGAGGCTGACAGGTGTCTGATAGGAGGCTGACAGGTGTCTGATAGGAGGCTGACAGGTGTCTGACAGGAGGCTGACAGGTGTCTGACAGGAGGCTGACAGGAGGCTGACAGGAGGCTGACAGTATTATCTCCTATGTTTGGACACAGAAAGGAAAGACTCTCCCTAAAGGAGAAGAAAACACCTCCCAGTAGCTCCATTGTGAGGTAGAATAACACACACACACACTGTGGCTGCTTGCAGCACTTAAACTGTTTATACAACTTCCTGTTAGCAGCAGGCTAAAATAGTTCAGCAGGAAATCAGGAAGAAACTATGCAGAGCAAAGTCTCAACACAAGGGGCAGAATTTAACCTATATTTAACAAGACAAGTCAATTAAGGACAAATTCTTATTTACAATTAAAGAGACATATTCTCAAAAGTCTCTTCATTCAAAGACACAATCATGGACACTCTTACTGACAGTTGTGGCTGCTTTGCGTGATGTACTGTTGTCTCTACCTTCCTGCCCTTTGTGCTGTTGTCTGTGCCCAATAATGGTTGTACTCTGTGCTGCTGCCATGTTGTGTTGCTACCAAGTTGTTGTCATGCTGTGTTGTCTTAGATCTCTCTTTATGTGGTGTTGTCTCTATTGTGTTTTGTCCTATATTTTAATGCAATTTATTTTTTATTTTTAATCCCAGCCTCAGTCATTGTAAATAAGAATTGGTTCTTAACTGACTTGCCTAGTTAAATAAAGGTTAAATAAAAATAAATCAATGGCAGTCACCATACCCTACTTCCACACCAACAATTTACAATATGCTTCTAAAATCATTCCAACCCCCATTAACAGGCCAATGCAGTTTAGCCTTTTACAGGGTTGGCTTTACATGGAAAGAAAAGGCAGTACATACTCCGCTGTTCCATCACGCCTGCGATGATGTCAGTAACTTCTTTGTTGTAATATTCCAAACAGACGTGGCAATTTCACCAATTAAGGATTCAAACTTTAAGTTATGTATTTTTCCACATCGTTTTGTCTCATTCACAGTACTCCAGTGTAGTTTTGATATTGCCTCCCTAGTATAATTTAGACAAATAGAGGATCTATTCTGGAGTGGAATTAGGTGAAGGAAAAAAAAACAGTTATGTTGCTGACTGTTTAGAGTGATGAACATGTCTGGAGAGGCTGAAAGTTGACTTTCACTTCCTCTAATGCTCCGTGGAATCTGTGGTCAGTCAGTCAGATTCGCTGTGGCAGATCCTAGCCTGTCTCTGGGAGAGATTAGCTCTGCAGATCCGCAAACCTTTGTTTTTGTGACATCCTCTGCATTCCTGTTCACCTCCCTCAACCAATGGAAAGCTGTCTTTAACATCCTGAACTGAAGTGAGCCAATGGGAACTGTGTTTAACATGAGGGCGTCGCCAACATACATGGAAGCTCTGCTTCTATCTCCTAAGACACGACAGACAATGGAAGCTCTGCTTCTATCTCCTAAGACACGACAGACATGGAAGCTCTGCTTCTATCTCCTAAGACACGACAGACATGGAAGCTCTGCTTCTATCTCCTAAGACACGACAGACATGGAAGCTCTGCTTCTATCTCCTAAGACACGACAGACATGGAAGCTCTGCTTCTATCTCCTAAGACACGACAGACATGGAAGCTCTGCTTCTATCTCCTAAGACACGACAGACATGGAAGCTCTGCTTCTATCTCCTAAGACACGACAGACATGGAAGCTCTGCTTCTATCTCCTAAGACACGACAGACATGGAAGCTCTGCTTCTATCTCCTAAGACACGACAGACATGGAAGCTCTGCTTCTATCTCCTAAGACACGACAGACATGGAAGCTCTGCTTCTGTCTCCTAAGACACGACAGACATGGAAGCTCTGCTTCTATCTCCTAAGACACGACAGACATGGAAGCTCTGCCTCTGTCTCCTAAGACATGACACTGTATACAGTGGGGAGAGCAAGTATTTGATAACCTGCAAAATCAGCAGTGTTTCCTACTTACAAAGCATGTAGAGGTCTGTAATTTTTTATCATAGGAACACTTCAACTGTGAGATGGAATCTATAACAAAAATCCAGAAAATCACATTGTATGATTTCTAAGTAATTCATTTTATTGCATGACATAAGTATTTGATCACCTAACAACCAGTAAGAATTCCGGCTCTCACAGACCTGTTCGTTTTTCTTTAAGAAGCCCTCCTGTTCTCCACTCATTACCTGTATTAACTGCACCTGTTTGAACTCGTTACCTGTATAAAAGACACATGTCCACACACTCAATCAAACGGACTCCAACCTCTCCACAATGGCCAAGACCAGAGAGCTGTGTAAGGACAACAGGGTTACAATTGTAGACCTGCACAAGGCTGGAATGGGCTACAGGACAATAGGCAAGCAGCTTGGTGAGAAGGAAACAACTGTTGGCGCAATTATTAGAAAATGGAAGAAGTTCAAGATGACAGTCAATCATCCTCGGTCTGGGGCTCCATGCAAGATCTCACCTCCTGGGGCATCAATGATAATGAGGAAGGTGAGGGAATGACCTGAAGATAGCTGGGACCACAGTCTCAAAGAAAACCATTAGTAATGCACTACGCCGTCATGGATTAAAATCCTGCAGCGCACGCAAGGTCCCCCTGCTCAAGCCAGCGCATGTCCAGGCCCGTCTAAAGTTAGCCAATGACCATCTGGATGATCCAGAGGAGGAATGGGAGAAGGTCATGTGGTATATAGCCTCCATATTGACTGTGTACCGTAATACCCTGTATATAACCTCCACATTGACTCTGTACCGGTACCCCCTGTATATAGCCTCCCCATTGACTCTGTACCGGTACCCCCTGTATATAGCCTCCCCATTGACTCTGTACCGGTACCCCCTGTATATAGCCTCCACATTGACTCTGTACCGGTACCCCCTGTATATAGCCTCCCCATTGACTCTGTACCGGTACCCTCCTGTATATAGCCTCCCCATTGACTCTGTACCGGTACCCCCTGTATATAGCCTCCCCATTGACTCTGTACCGGTACCCCCTGTATATAGCCTCCCCATTGACTCTGTACCGGTACCCCCTGTATATAGCCTCCACATTGACTCTGTACCGGTACCCCCTGTATATAGCCTCCCCATTGACTCTGTACTGGTATCCCCTGTATATAGCCTCCACATTGACTCTGTACTGGTACCCCCTGTATATAGCCTCCCCATTGACTCTGTACTGGTACCCCCTGTATATAGCCTCCCCATTGACTCTGTACTGGTAACCCCTGTATATAGCCTCCACATTGACTCTGTACCGGTACCCCCTGTATATAGCCTCCACATTGACTCTGTACCGTAACACCCTGTATATAGCCTCCCCATTGACTCTGTACCGGTACCCCCTGTATATAGCCTCCCCATTGACTCTGTACCGGTACCCCCTGTATATAGCCTCCACATTGACTCTGTACCGTAACACCCTGTATATAGCCTCCACATTGACTCTGTACCGGTACCCCCTGTATATAGCCTCCACATTGACTCTGTACCGTAACACCCTGTATATAGCCTCCACATTGACTCTGTACCGTAACACCCTGTATATAGCCTCCCCATTGACTCTGTACCGGTAACCCCTGTATATAGCCTCCACATTGACTCTGTGCCGGTACCCTCCTGTATATAGCCTCCACATTGACTCTGTACCGGTACCCCCTGTATATAGCCTCCACATTGACTCTGTACCGGTACCTCCTGTATATAGCCTCCACATTGACTCTGTACCGGTACCTCCTGTATATAGCCTCCACATTGACTCTGTACCGGTACCCCCTGTATATAGTCTCCACATTGACTCTGTACCGGTACCCCCTGTATATAGCCTCCACATTGACTCTGTACCGGTACCCCCTGTATATAGCCTCCACATTGACTCTGTACCGGTACCCCCTGTATATAGCCTCCACACTGACTCTGTACCGGTACCCCCTGTATATAGCCTCCACATTGACTCTGTACCGGTACCCCCTGTATATAGCCCCCACATTGACTCTGTACCGGTACCCCCTGTATATAGCCTCCACATTAACTCTGTACCGGTACCCCCTGTATATAGCCTCCACATTGACTCTGTACCGGTACCCCCTGTATATAGCCTCCACATTGACTCTGTACCGGTACCCCCTGTATATAGCCTCCACATTGACTCTGTGCCGGTACCCCCTGTATATAGCCTCCACATTGACTCTGTACCGTAATACCCTGTATATAGCCTCCACACTGACTCTGTACCGTAACACCCTGTATATAGCCTCCACATTGACTCTGTACCGTAACACCCTGTATATAGCCTCCACACTGACTCTGTACCGTAACACCCTGTATATGGCCTCCACATTGACTCTGTACCGGTACCCCCTGTATATAGCCTCCACATTGACTCTGTACCGGTACCCCCTGTATATAGCCTCCCCATTGACTCTGTACTGGTACCCCCTGTATATAGCCTCCACATTGACTCTGTACCGGTACCCCCTGTATATAGCCTCCACATTGACTCTGTACCGTAATACCCTGTATATAGCCTCCACATTGACTCTGTACCGGTACCCCCTGTATATAGCCTCCACATTGACTCTGTACCGTAATACCCTGTATATAGCCTCCACATTGACTCTGTACCGGTACCCCCTGTATATAGCCTCCACATTGACTCTGTACCGTAATACCCTGTACATAGCCTCCACATTGACTCTGTACCGGTACCCCCTGTATATAGCCTCCACATTGACTCTGTACCGGTACTCCCTGTATATAGCCTCCACATTGACTCTGTACCGTAATACCCTGTATATAGCCTCCACATTGACTCTGTACCGTAATACCCTGTATATAGCCTCCACATTGACTCTGTACCAGTACCCCCTGTATATAGCCTCCACATTGACTCTGTACCAGTACCCCCTGTATATAGCCTCCACATTGACTCTGTACCGTAAAACCCTGTATATAGCCTCCACATTGACTCTGTACCAGTAGCCCCTGTATATAGCCTCCACATTGACTCTGTACCGGTACCCCCTGTATATAGCCTCCACATTGACTCTGTACCAGTACCCCCTGTATATAGCCTCCACATTGACTCTGTACCAGTACCCCCTGTATATAGCCTCCACATTGACTCTGTACCGTAAAACCCTGTATATAGCCTCCACATTGACTCTGTACCAGTAGCCCCTGTATATAGCCTCCACATTGACTCTGTACCAGTAGCCCCTGTATATAGCCTCCCCATTGTTACTTTCATCTCTCATTTTAAACCTTTTTTTAACTGCATTGTTGGTTAAGTGCTTGTAAGTCAGCATTTCACTGGAAATTCTACATTGTAGTCGGCAGATGTGACTAAGATTTGATTTGATTATATAGTCTCATTATTCATTATAGATTTTGATTTGATGGTCCTGAAACATGCTCTCTACTACCGCTAACAGCCTGCCTGTCGTCTCTAGCCGTCCGCATGGCCCTGAAACATGCTCTCTGCTACCGCTAACATCCACATGGTCCTACTTTCCATGCTGCCGGACAATCCTCTCCTCCTCTGCTCCGTTTCATGAACAAAACAAAAACATGAACAAAGGCGCTGGGGGGGAAACAGTAGCGCTGTTTTTAACATTTCGGGCTCCATTCTAAATCTCATTCAATCTTGGCTTTTGTGGAAGGGAATTACATTTACATTTAGCTCTCACATCCTAATGGATAGACATTGCTATGCCTGTGAGGATTGTTGAGAAACTGTTCCTGAAACTGCATCTGAAACTGCACCTGAAACTGCACCTGAAACTGCACCTGAAACTGCATCTGAAACTGCATCTGAAACTGCACCTGAAACTGCACCTGAAACTGCACCTGAAACTGCACCTGAAACTGCATCTGAAACTGCACCTGAAACTGCACCTGAAACTGCACCTGAAACTGCATCTGAAACTGCACCTGAAACTGCATCATATGAAATGTAACAGCAGCAGTCGAGGTAGGGTTGGCCCAGACACACACTTCCTGTACTGTCACATGGGACACATAAACCAGCTGAAAATAATGATACACACACCCTGGTGCAGATACTCACACACACACACGATCTCATGTGGGTTGCTGCTGTGTACACGTTGTCACATAGGGGCAGTAATGTAACAATCAGCAGACAGAAACCAGGGAAAGAAAACCATGTGTAACTGTCAGAAGAGGGGGTGAAAGATGTCCTTCACATGTTAACAACATACACATTTCTTCCATACTTAAGTGTCCAAAACAGTCATGATTGATATCAATATATGAGAAAAACGTTACCGGCTAACTCTCTGATCAGCAGTCTGACCAGTAGCTGAGGACATTTTCCACGAGACGGAATAGGGACTTCCCTCTATTTATATTAAAAAGGCCAATAGTTAACCAAGGCCAGAAGCAGAATAGTCAAATGGCTATTGTCCAGACTCAGAGGATGACCACTCCATGGTGATATGGTTACCCCGAGGGTATGACCACTCCATGGTGATATGGTTACCCCGAGAGTATGACCACTCCATGGTGATATGGTTACCCCGAGGGTATGACCACTCCATGGTGATATGGTTACCCCGAGGGTATGACCACTCCATGGTGATATGGTTACCCCGAGGGTATGACCACTCCATGGTGATATGGTTACCCCGAGGGTATGACCACTCCATGGTGATATGGTTACCCCGAGGGTATGACCACTCCATGGTGATATGGTTACCCCGAGAGTATGACCACTCCATGGTGATATGGTTACCCCGAGGGTATGACCACTCCATGGTGATATGGTTACCCCGAGGGTATGACCACTCCATGGTGATATGGTTACCCCGAGGGTATGACCACTCCATGGTGATATGGTTACCCCGAGGGTATGACCACTCCATGGTGATATGGTTACCCCGAGGGTATGACCACTCCATGGTGATATGGTTACCCCGAGAGTATGACCACTCCATGGTGATATGGTTACCCCGAGGGTATGACCACTCCATGGTGATATGGTTACCCCGAGGGTATGTCCACTTCACTGGTGTAGTCACCCTGTTACCTGGTGGCTCATCAAGCCTCTCTGAGCACAGTGAGATCCACTACTAGTGTGTTGCTTACTGGTCCATACAAAATACAATAGCTTCAACTGCTACTCAGTACTTTGTTGAAGTACCTTTGGCAGTGATTACAGCCTCAAGTCTTCTTGGCTATGACACTGCAAGCTTGGCACATCTGTATTTGGGGAATTTCTCTCATTCTTCTCTGCACATTCTCTCAAGCTCTGTCTGGTTGGATGGGGAGCGTCGCTCACAGCTATTATCAGGTCTCTCCAGAGATGTTCGATTGGGTTCAACTCCGGGCTCTGGCTGGGCCACTCAAGGACATTGAGAGACTTGTCCCGAAGCCACTTCTGTATTGTCTGGCTATGTGCTTAGGGTCTTTGTCCTTTTGGAAGGTGAACCTTCGCACCAGTCTGAGGTCCTGAGCGCTCTGGAGCAGGTTTTCATCAAATCAAATCAAATCAAATCAAATTTATTTATATAGCCCTTCGTACATCAGCTGATATCTCAAAGTGCTGTACAGAAACCCAGCCT
The DNA here is from genome assembly GCF_002021735.2 of Oncorhynchus kisutch. Taxonomy (NCBI): domain Eukaryota; kingdom Metazoa; phylum Chordata; class Actinopteri; order Salmoniformes; family Salmonidae; genus Oncorhynchus; species Oncorhynchus kisutch. The sequence goes on from NC_034198.2 coordinate 45,081,932, forward strand.
AAAACCCCAAACAGCAAGCAATGCAGGTGGAGAAGCACAGTGGCTAGGAAAAACTCCCTAGAAAGGCCAATACCTAGGAAGAAACCTAGAGAGGAACCAGGCTATGTGGGGTGGCCAGTCCTCTTCTGGCTGTGCCGGGTGGAGATTATAACAGAACAGAATAAATCAGGTCAGCTCAGGTCATTCATCAATGATATCTCAGAACTTTGCTCCGTTCATCTTTCCCTCGATCCTGACTAGTCTCCCAGTCCCTGCCACTGAAAAACATCCCCACAGCATGGTGCTGCCACCACCATGCTTCACCGTAGGGATGATGCCAGGTTTCCTCCAGACGAGATGCTTGGCATTCAGGCCAAAGAGTTCAATCTTGGATTCATCAGACCAGAGAATCTTGTTTCTCATGGTCTGAGAGTCTTCAGGTGCCTATTGGCAAACTCCAAGCGGACTGTGGTGCCTTTTACTGAGGAGTGGCTTCCGTCTGGCCACTCTACCATAAAGGCCTGATGTTTTGGTACCATTACCCAGATCTGTGCCTCGACACAATCCTGCATCTGAGCTTTTTCCTTCAAACTTATGGCTTGGTTTTTGCTCTGAAATGCACTGTTAACTGCGGGACCTTATATAGACAGGTGTGTGCCTTTCCAAATCATGTCCAATCAATTGAATTTACCACAGGTGAACTCCTACCAAGTTGTAGAAACATCAATGAAATGATCAATGGAAACAGGATGCACCTAAGCTCAATTTCGAGCCTCATAGCAAAGGGTCTGAATACTTAGGTTTTTTTAAATCCATTTGAGAATAAGGCTGTAACGTAACAAAATGTGGCAAAAGTAAAGGGGTCTGAATACTTTCTGAAAGCCCCGTAAATATACAACCGTCTATGATAGAATCAGAGAACAGAAACACTTTCACAAAGTATTTTTCCCAAAGTAAATAAATCTGAGGTTACAGCTATTTGTTTGATTTGCGGTCCATGGCAGCCTTGCTGGGGTAGGAATAATGTTTGATCTGAAAAGCACTTCTCAGCCTCCTGTTCTTTCAGAGATCTGGGACTACAAAGGGTCAGCTTCTCCTGAGAACATTCTTACTGAAGAAATGTGAGGATAATTTTCGAACAAGATGTCAGCGTTATATTTGTATCTTTCACATCTGAACGGTTCAGAGACATCTTCATTCTGTCATCCTCTCTCTCTCCCTCTTCTCCCTGGTAACCCCCATGGTGTGCTTCAACAAAGCTTAGTAGATAGTTGGCAGACTTACAAACAGCCTTACAGGCAGACAGCCTTCCAGACAGCCCTACAGACAGACAGACAGACAGACAGACAGGCTTACAAACAGCCAGGCTTACAAACAGCCTGGCTTACAAACAGCCTGGCTTACAAACAGCCTGGCTTACAAACAGCCTTACAGACTTACAGACAGCCCTACAGACTTACAGACAGCCCTACAGACAGACAGACAGCCCTACAGACAGACAGACAGCCCTACAGACAGACAGACAGCCCTACAGACAGACAGACAGCCCTACAGACTTACAGCCTTACAGACAGACAGACTTAGACAGACAAACAGCCCTACATACAGACCGCCTTACAGACAGCCCTACAGACAGACAGCCTTACAGACTTACAGACAGCCCTACAGACAGACAGCCTTACAGACTTACAGACAGCCCTACAGACAGACAGCCCTACAGACAGACAGACAGCCCTACAGACAGACAGACAGACCTACAGACAGCCTTACAGACAGACAGCCTTACAGACAGACTTAGACAGACAAACAGCCCTACATACAGACAGCCTTACAGACAGCCCTACAGACAGACAGCCTTACAGACTTACAGACAGCCCTACAGACAGACAGCCCTACAGACAGACAGACAGACAGACAGCCAGACAGCCAGACAGCCCTACAGGCTTACAAACAGCCTTACAGACAGACCTACAGACAGCCTTACAGACAGCCTTACAGACAGACAGACAGACAGCCCTACAGACAGACAGCCCTACAGACAGACAGCCAGACAGCCCTACAGGCTTACAGACAGCCTTACAGACAGCCTTACAGACAGACAGTCAGTGTTGTAGTTTTGTCTGACCTGTATTAATATTCTAAATGATTGGCTTATTATAGGCACCACTCCATTGAGCAACACTCGATATGTATTTAATCTATTAGGAAAGCCTGGAGGGTACGTTCATGTAAAACAACCAAGGATATGAAAGACAAAGATTCATGGAAACAGAACTATTGATACATATCGTGCACTGTCATCACTCCCCATTGAGTGAATAGCTACATAACAGCCTAAGCACTAAGTGGATCTTGTCATTTATACTAACCCATAACACTGACAACATTGTAGCTGTCTGACAAAGGTTTCCTACTGTGGGCCTCTCATACCACAACATTCTATCCATCCCTTATGTCAATAGCATAATACCAAGAACAATCGATCACTATGAATAGGAAGCTGGTTCAGAGACACCACCTTCCAATGAGGTCACGTCGTTACCAAAATAACTGCTGAGTAAAAAGCCATTGACCTATCGTGTAGCATTTGGTATAAATGTGGTCTACACTTAGTCAGTCCGTATGTTAGCCTATGAAGCTACAACGACATAGTATAAATGTGGTCTACACTTAGTCAGTCCGTATGTTAGCCTATGAAGCTACAACGACATAGTATAAATGTGGTCTACACTTAGTCAGTCCGTATGTTAGCCTATGAAGCTACAACGACATAGTATAAATGCAAACAACGTATATAAATAGCCTGGCAAGATGATAATAATTTATTTAGGTTGGTTATGGTTGGTTACCTTCCATGCCTCCTTCGCAGTGGTGATGATGATTATGTTGCGCGTTGCTGCGGTCCGTGTAGTTGTAGTCCATTTGAGTTACTTTGACATTCCATCCGAATCTAAAGATTTTGGTTGTGGAATGAGAACCTTCAGGGTTCCACCGGCAGCAAGTAGTGGCTGAAACCCGTCATGTTCTAAAAGATGGAAAAACCCCCGACTGAGCTCATTTCCGCTGGGGAAAGTAGCAGGCTGTTCGATTCTCCCTCTCTTCGCTTGTTCCTCATATCAAATCAAATCCATTTGTCACATGCGCCGAATATAACAGGTGTAGGTAGACCTTACGGTGAAATGCTTACATGTCCGTAATCAAATATTCTGCTTTGTGTCGAAAATCGTTAAATAACTTGATTCCTCTTGGGCGTCAATTCACTATGTTGCATCAAGATAAACTTGGACAACCATAGAAAGAAGGTTCATTTCAGATACAATGGGAACCAACTCGTTCAAAACGATAAAACGCTAGAAAACGCGCTATTATTATAAAAGTGGATTACCGTAGCATGTGTCAATACCGTTATAATCCAACCGAAGAGGAATAAAGCTCTCCCTTATTCTGCCTGTTGATGCGGACCCGTTATGCGTCGTGGTGGAAGGGAGAAACGTGAGGAGGTGCTGCTTCCTACGTGAGATGGAATTTGACTCCTTCGCCTTCAGGCCGCCTTTTAAAAGGGCAAGACAAGAGCCAATAGCTGAGAATGCTGAGATATAATAGTTTACAGAAATGCATGGTAACTTGTATTGACTTAGAATAAATGAAAATAGCCTAATAATTTTAATAATATTGTTGTCGCCAACTGTATTATTGATGTATTCTAGTGCGCAACCAGACTGGTCGCATAGACTTGACATAACATAGTCCATTTCATTCCCGTAGTATATGTTATGTTTGGTATGGTTACATGAGATAAAAGGACCTGTTAGATGTGAAGTTCCCTGTTTAGGGGACCTGCGTAGTTACTGATTCCGATCGATATTTTCGCTGATAAATCGATCTGTGGACACCGTCTATCCAAACGGCTCTCACCGACACAGTGGTTCAGGAAGCCAAGTTCGAGCGCTGTGAGACGGAGACGTTTTGATCTTTAGAAAAAAATGAACATTTTCTCCAACACTAAACAAATATCTATTTTACAGTTATAGGGAATGTGATACCTTATAGTTAGTGTATAAATTGATTATACTATATTTAGAAAGCATGTCAGTCTAATGTGTAATGAGGTGCGTACTGGCGGCAGAGAAGTCAGGCGCAGGAGAGCGGAAACTGATTTACAACGGTGTCGTTTAATCAACATAAACCAGCGTCAACAGAACAATACATGGAATGGGTCAAACAAAACCCGGTAATAACCAGCACTACAAGAAACAATTAAGGACATGGGGGGAACAGAGGGTTAAATACACAACATGTAATTGATGGAATTGGAACCAGGTGTGATGGAAGACAAGACAAAACCAATGGGAAATGAAAAGTGGATCAGTGATGGCTTGAAGGTCGGTGACTTCGACCGCCGCCGGAACAAGGAGAGGGACCAACTTCTGTATTATTTTTGTACTATGTACTTGAGCTTGTGTCCTCAAAAGTGACTACACCTCAGCAATGTATTCTACCAGAAAGGAGAACGTTTGACCTTTCTGTGAGTATGCAGCATTACTAGTTATTGTTCATGGCTCTCTCATGATAAATAATTATTTTTGGGGATTACATAGATTACATGTAGTTACATTGAACTGGTTTTAAGTAAAAGGTTGCATGTTTGAATCTCATCACAAACAACTTTAGCAACTTTGCAACTACTTAACATGTTAGCTAACCCTTCACCTAACCCTGACATGTTAGCTAACCCTTCATCTAACCCTAACATGTTAGCTAACCCTTCATCTAACCCTAACGTGTTAGCTAACCCTTCAACTAACCCTAACGTGTTAGCTAACCCTTCATCTAACCCTAACGTGTTAGCTAACCCTTCATCTAACCTTAACGTGTTAGCTAACCCTTCATCTAACCCTAACGTGTTAGCTAACCCTTCATCTAACCTTAACGTGTTAGCTAACCCTTCATCTAACCTTAACGTGTTAGCTAACCCTTCATCTAACCTTAACGTGTTAGCTAACCCTTCATCTAACCTTAACGTGTTAGCTAACCCTTCATCTAACCTTAACGTGTTAGCTAACCCTTCATCTAACCTTAACGTGTTAGCTAACCCTTCATCTAACCTTAACGTGTTAGCTAACCCTTCATCTAACCTTAACGTGTTAGCTAACCCTTCATCTAACCTTAACGTGTTAGCTAACCCTTCATCTAACCTTAACGTGTTAGCTAACCCTTCATCTAACCTTAACGTGTTAGCTAACCCTTCATCTAACCTTAACGTGTTAGCTAACCCTTCATCTAACCTTAACGTGTTAGCTAACCCTTCACCTAACCCTAACCTTAACCTTTTAACCTAACTCCTAACCTTAACCTGTTAGCTAACCCTTCATCTAACCTTAACGTGTTAGCTAACCCTTCACCTAACCCTAACGTGTTAGCTAACCCTTCATCTAACCTTAACGTGTTAGCTAACCCTTCATCTAACCTTAACGTGTTAGCTAACCCTTCATCTAACCTTAACGTGTTAGCTAACCCTTCATCTAACCCTAACGTGTTAGCTAACCCTTCATCTAACCCTAACATGTTAGCTAACCCTTCATCTAACCCTAACATGTTAGCTAACCCTTCATCTAACCCTAACCTTTTAACCTAACTCCTAACCTTAACCCTAACCCCTAGAGTTAACGTTAGCCAGCCAGCTAACATTAGCCACCTAGCCAACATTTAGTCACAACAAAATGTCATTTTTAACATAACATACATTTGCAAATATGTAACATATTGTACATTTTGTAAATTCATAACATATTGCACAAATTGCAATTCGTAACGCATCATACAAATTGTAATTTGTAACGAAATGGATGATGAAACATCCACAAATGAATGCATACCATACGAAACGTAACATATCATACTACATGGAGTGTCTCGGATTTACAAATGGAATAATACGAAATGCTCTGAGACCACGTTGGTGGAATAGGCATATGTCCAATTGGACGAGGACTCCTTATAAGGCCATTTAGAAAAAGCAACACCGTATCCAATAATGATTCCATGGTAAGATATTTTAAAGTACATTTTTGTCATGGAAACGTTGTCAAATTGTGTTACTTTATTCTGTCGCTATCATTATGAATAACATAGGCTACTGCGGAAATATTGCCTTCAAGGCTTTACTTCCCATGGAGAAAGTCTCCTTGCCCCGCCAGAGTTTCTTTTCGCTGTGTTCCATTCCCAGACCCCTCTGTCACCCAGCTTCACTGGTCACCGCCTCCCAGGAGTGTTTCTAGACAAGGGGTTTGACAGTCAGAGCAGTCAAGTAGTCAGTCAGCCGACACAACAGTAGGTCTTTGTTACTGACCTTATCCTCTGTCTCTGTATTGGGACTCTGGTGCCCTGACTGGGTTCAATGTCTAGTGACTGTCTAATTAACGCAAAATGGCAGGCCCATGCAGTTCTAAGTCCTTGTCCTACATGGTTTAGAGCCACTTACTGTCGCCGGGCAGATCAAACCAACCAGCTGTCTGATCACCAGACCTAGACTCATGACCTCATATCCCATGGCAGGACACAACCTAGTCTCAGAGCAATTCGTATTGTTCTGTACGTAAATCGGTTAAGGTTAGGAGTTAGGTTAAAGGGTTAAGGTTAGTGTAAGAGGAAGGTTAGCTGAAAGGCTTAAGGTTAGGGGTAGCTAACATGCTAAGTATTTGCAAAGTAGCAAAAAAGTAGAAAGTAGTTGAAAAGTTGCTAATTAGCTAAAATACTAAGGTAGCCCGTGATGAGATTCAAACAGATTCTGCGTTAAAAAAAACGGTTTAATGTAACTAAATGTATTTTTTTATTTATTAATCTATGTAATCCCCCAAAAGACTTATTTATCATGACAGCGACATAAACAATAACTAGTAATGTTGCATACTCCAAGAAAAGTCTAAATAGTTCTACATTGCTGAGGTGTAGTCACTTTAAAGAAACAAGTTTAAGTACACAGTACAAATATGATAAAAATATGAAATATTTTATATAATGTTTTTCCTATTCAACAAACCTGTATGAATAAGGCTTGACATGACTTACAGTTGAAGTCTGAAGTTTACATACACTTAGGTGGAGTCATTAAAACTAGTTTACATACACTTAGGTGGAGTCATTAAAACTAGTTTACATACACTTAGGTGGAGTCATTAAAACTAGTTTACATTCACTTAGGTTGAAGTCATTAAAACTAGTTTACATTCACTTAGGTTGGAGTCATTAAAACTAGTTTACATACACTTAGGTTGGAGTCATTAAAACTAGTTTACATACACTTAGGTTGGAGTCATTAAAACTAGTTTACATACACTTAGGTTGGAGTCATTAAAACTAGTTTACATACACTTAGGTTGGAGTCATTAAAACTAGTTTACATACACTTAGGTTGGAGTCATTAAAACTTGTTTTTCAACCACTCCACAAATTTCTTGTTAACAAACTATAGTTTTGGCAAGTCGGTTAGGACATCTACTTTGTGCATGACGCAAGTATTTTTTCCATTAATTGTTTACAGACAGATTATTTAACTTATAATTCACTGTATCACAATTCCAGTGGGTCAGAAGTTTACATACACTAACTTGACTGTGCATTTTAACAGCTTGGAAAATTCCAGAAAATGATGTCATGGCTTTAGAAGCTTCTGATAGGCTAATTGACATAATTTGAGTCAATTGGAGGTGTACCTGTGGATGTATTTCAAGGCCTTCCTTCAAACTCAGTGCCTCTTTGCTTGACGTCATGGGAAAATCAGAAGAAATCAGCCAAGATATCAGAAAAAAAATTGTAGACCTCCACAAGTCTGGTTCATCCTTGGGAGCAATTTCCAAACGCCTGAAGGTACTACGTGCATCTGTACAAACAATAGTACGCAAGTATAAACACCATGACACCACGCAGCCGTCATACCGCTCAGGAAGGAGACGCGTTCTGTCTCCTAGAGATGAACGTACATTGGTGCGAAAAGTGCAAATAAATCCCAGAACAACAGCAAAAGATCTTGTGAAAATGTTGGAGGAAACAGGTACAAAAGTATCTATATTCACAGTAAAACGAGTCCTATATCGACATAACCTGAAAGGGCCGCTCAGCAAGGAAGAAGCCACTGCTCCAAAACCGCCATAGAAAAGCCAGGCTGAATTGGTCCACCCACACAGACAGTATGAGGAAGAGGGCGCAACAGCGCCTCTTCAACCTCAGGAGGCTGAAGAAATTTGTCTTGTCACCCTAAACCCTAACAAACTTTTACAGATGCACAATCGAGAGCATCCTGTCGGACTGTATCACTGCCTGGTACGGCAACTGCATCCCCCTCAACCGTAAGGCTCACCAGAGGGTGGTGCGGTCTGCACAATGCATCACCGGGGGCAAACTACCTGCCCTCCATGACACCTACAGCACCTGATATCACAGGAAGGCCAAAAAGATCATCAAGGACATCAACCACCCGAGCCAGTGCCTGTTCACCCCGCTATCATCCAGAAGGTGAGGTCAGTACAGGTGTATCAAAGCTGGGACCAAGAGATTGAAAAACAGTTTTTTTTCTCAAGGCCATCAGACTGCTAAACAGCAATCACTAACTCAGAGAGGCTGCTGCCTACATTGAGACCCAATCACTGGACACTAGTCACTTTAGTCACCTTAAACAATGCCACTTTAATAAATGGATCACTAGTCACCTTAAACAATGCCACTTTAATAAATGGATCACTAGTCACCTTAAACAATGCCACTTTAATAATGTTTACATATCTTACATTACTCATCTCACATGTATATACTGTATTTTATACCATCTACTGCACCTTGCCCATGCCGCTCGGCCATCACTCATCCATATACTTATAAATACATATTCTCATTAACCCCTTTAGATTTGTGTGTATTAGGTAGTGGTTGGGGAATTGCTGGATTACATGTTAGATATTACTGCATGGTCAGAACTAGAAGCACAAGCATTTTGCTACACTCGTATTAACATCTGCTAACCATGTGTATGTGACCAATCTGATTTGAGGGTGGTAATAACCATGTTATAACACTAGGGATTGTAATGACCATGTTATAACACTAGGGGGTGGTAATGACCATGTTATAACACTAGGGATTGTAATGACCATGTTACAACACTAGGGGGTGGTAATGACCATGTTATAACACTAGGGGGAGGTAATGACTATGTTAACACTAGGGGGAAGTAATGACTATGTTACAACACTAGGAATTGTAATGACCATGTTAACACTAGGGATTGTAATGACCATGTTACAACACTAGGGGGTGGTAATGACCATGTTATAACACTAGGGATTGTAATGACCATGTTATAACACTAGGGGGTGGTAATGACCATGTTATAACACTAGGGATTGTAATGACCATGTTACAACACTAGGGGGTGGTAATGACCATGTTATAACACTAGGGATTGTAATGACCATGTTATAACACTAGGGATTGTAATGACCATGTTATAACACTAGGGGGTGGTAATGACCATGTTATAACACTAGGGATTGTAATGACCATGTTACAACACTAGGGGGTGGTAATGACCATGTTATAACACTAGGGATTGTAATGACCATGTTATAACACTAGGGATTGTAATGACCATGTTATAACACTAGGGATTGTAATGACCATGTTATAACACTAGGGATTGTAATGACCATGTTATAACACTAGGGATTGTAATGACCATGTTATAACAGTAAGGGATTGTAATGACCATGTTATAACAGTAGGGGGTGGTAATGACCATGTTACAACACTAGGGGGTGGTAATGACCATGTTACAACACTAGGGGGTGGTAATGACCATGTTACAACACTAGGGGGTGGTAATGACCATGTTACAACACGAGGGATTGTAATGACCATGTTACAACACTAGGGGGTGGTAATGACCATGTTACAACACTAGGGGGTGGTAATAACCATGTTACAACACTAGGGGGTGGTAATAACCATGTTACAACACTAGGGGGTGGGAATGACCATGTTATAACACTAGCTTTATCTTGGCCAGGTCGCAATTGTAAATGAGAACTTGTTCTCAACTTGCCTACCTGGTTAAATAAAGGTAAAATATAATAAATAAAAAGGGGGTGGGAATGACCATGTTATAACACTAGGGATTGTAATGACCATGTTATAACACTAGGGATTGTAATGACCATGTTATAACACTAGGGATTGTAATGACCATGTTATAACAGTAAGGGATTGTAATGACCATGTTATAACAGTAGGGGGTGGTAATGACCATGTTACAACACTAGGGGGTGGTAATGACCATGTTACAACACTAGGGATTGTAATGACCATGTTACAACACTAGAGATTGTAATGACCATGTTAATACACTAGGGGGTGGTAATGACCATGTTACAACACTCGGGATTGTAATGACCATGTTATAACAGTAGGGGGTGGTAATGACCATGTTACAACACTAGGGATTGTAATGACCATGTTATAACACTAGGGGGTGGTAATGACCATGTTATAACACTAGGGACCATGTTACAACACTAGGGGATGGTAATGACCATGTTACAACACTAGGGTGTGGTAATGACCATGTTACAACACTAGGGGGTAGTTGTGAGCCCTACCAGAAAAATACACACACACAGCATAGTGAGAGACACCAAACACTTTACCAATCCTTATTTGACGTTTGCATTTATTCCATCCTGGTGACGATCGCCTGAGGGGGGAGAGAGGTGAGGTGGATGAGAGTGGGGGCAGGTGTGAGTGTGTGTGCCAGGAGGCTCAGCGGGCGATAGGCACATACAGGTGACATAGGTCACGTCTCCCTCAGTTAGGCAGCCAGGAGAGTCAACCAATACGTCCCAAATGCCACTCCATTCCCTACAGAGTGCTCTGCTTTTGGTAAAAAAGTAGTGTACTAGGTAGAGATTATTGCCCTGGTCTAAAGTAGTGTACTATGGAAGGAATAGGGTGGCATTTGGGACTAAATAAATCAGACAGGTGTAAAGGCTACTTTAGATTATCAGACTGATGTAAAGGCTACTTTAGATTATCAGACAGGTGTAAAGGCTACTTTAGATTATCAGACAGGTGTAAAGGCTACTTTAGATTATCAGACAGGTGTAAAGGCTACTTTAGATTATCAGACAGGTGTAAAGGCTACTTTAGATTATCAGACAGGTGTAGGCTACTTTAGATTACCAGACAGGTGTAGGCTACTTTAGATTACCAGACAGGTGTAGGCTACTTTAGATTGTCAGACAGGTGTAGGCTACTTTAGATTATCAGACAGGTGTAGGCTACTTTAGATTATCAGACAGGTGTAGGCTACTTTAGATTACCAGACAGGTGTAGGCTACTTTAGATTGTCAGACAGGTGTAAAGGCTACTTTAGATTATCAGACAGGTGTAAAGGCAACTTTAGATTGTCAGACAGGTGTAGGCTACTTTAGATTACCAGACAGGTGTAGGCTACTTTAGATTGTCAGACAGGTGTAGTCTACTTTAGATTGTCAGACAGGTGTAGTCTACTTTAGATTATCAGACAGGTGTAGGCTACTTTAGATTATCAGACAGGTGTAGGCTACTTTAGATTACCAGACAGGTGTAGGCTACTTTAGATTACCAGACAGGTGTAGTCTACTTTCGATTATCAGACAGGTGTAGTCTACTTTCGATTATCAGACAGGTGTAGTCTACTTTAGATTACCTGACAGGTGTAGTCTACTTTAGACTCCCAGAGAGGTGTAGTCTACTTTAGATTACCAGACAGGTGTAGTCCTTGCTGTCTCTGCCTGGCCGGTTCCCCTCTTTCCACTGGGATTCTCTGCCTCTAACCCTATTACAGGGGCTGAGTCACTGGCTTGCTGGGGCTCTCTCATGCCGTCCCTGGAGGGGGTGCGTCACCTGAGTGGGTTGATTCACTGTTGTGGTCATCCTGTCTGGGTTGGCGCCCCCCCCTTGGGTTGTGCCGTGGCGGAGATCTTTGTGGGCTATACTCAGCCTTGTCTCAGGATGGTAAGTTGGGGGTTGAAGATATCCCTCTAATGGTGTGGGGGCTGTGCTTTGGCAAAGTGGGTGGGGTTATATCCTTCCTGTTTGGCCCTGTCCGGGGGTGTCCTCGGATGGGGCCTGTGTCTCCTGACCCCTCCTGTCTCAGCCTCCAGTATTTATGCTACAGTAGTTTGTGTCGGGGGGCTGGGGTCAGTTTGTTATATCTGGAGTACTTCTCCTGTCCTATTCGGTGTCCTGTGTGAATCTAAGTGTGCGTTCTCTAATTCTCTCCTTCTCTCTTTCTTTCTCTCTCTCGGAGGACCTGAGCCCTAGGACCATGCCCCAGGACTACCTGACATGATGACTCCTTGCTGTCCCCAGTCCACCTGGCCATGCTGCTGTTCCAGTTTCAACTGTTCTGCCTTATTATTATTTGACCATGCTGGTCATTTATGAACATTTGAACATCTTGGCCATGTTCTGTTATAATCTCCACCCGGCACAGCCAGAAGAGGACTGGCCACCCCACATAGCCTGGTTCCTCTCTAGGTTTCTTCCTAGGTTTTGGCCTTTCTAGGGAGTTTTTCCTAGCCACCGTGCTTCTACACCTGCATTGCTTGCTGTTTGGGGTTTTAGGCTGGGTTTCTGTACAGCACTTTGAGATATCAGCTGATGTACGAAGGGCTATATAAATAAATTTGATTTAGTCTACTTTAGATTACCAGACAGGTGTAGTCTACTTTAGATTACCAGACAGGTGTAGTCTACTTTAGATTATCAGACAGGTGTAGTCTACTTTAGATTATCAGACAGGTGTAGTCTACTTTAGATTATCAGACAGGTGTAGTCTACTTTAGACTCCCAGACAGGTGTAGTCTACTTTAGACTCCCAGACAGGTGTAGTCTACTTTAGACTCCCAGACAGGTGTAGTCTACTTTAGATAGAGGAGAGACCCAGCCTCACACACAATAATGCCTGAGAGTGTCATCTTCACAACACTTTTTGAACTTTATTGAAAAATACTCAATTAAGAGTGACATTTTACATGCTATATCTTGACGACCTTCAGATTGGGATTGACCGTTTGGCACAGCAGAGATTGTGACGGCACTGATCAGATTCAGAACAAACAGCAATGAACAATGTTTGAATGAAACAACAGTTGACACCAAATACCATAACAAACGCATTATCCAGACCAACATCAGATGTCACCACAGAACAATAACAAACCAGAGTATAACGTTCTGGAACATTCAGATAGAAATGTACTTTGTAGAACAAACATGCCTCTTGAACATCTAGAAAAAGGAATCACAACATCTCTATAGATTTCTATCTGCAAAGTTCCACAACATTTTGCCTATTGAACATGACCCTGACTGCATAACAGGGCTCGGGGTGAAGTTTCCCCTAGGTACAGACCACGCCCATCATTTAACCCTACCCCTTTCCAGATCATTACACCCCACCTCCACCATTAAACCCCACCACCATCGCTAGGCCATTCCTTCGTCCTGGTCCATCATGGCTGTCCTGCTGGAGAAGACGTCAGCCAGCATGTGTTTGGGGATCTCTGACCCCCGCACCTTCAGGGTATAGCAGGCATCCTCCACCTTGGACAGACTCTGTCTCAGCGTGTGGAGCTTCTTACTGACCTGGGATAGATCAATTCATTAAATTAGCCAATCAATCAATCACAAAATGTACTGCCCCAGCCACCCACACACAGACATAGAGTGAGCAGCTTCTTACTGACCTCATAAGGACCAGTGTTACCGATGTAGGAGAAACCATCGTGGATCTGACGCAGGAACATGGACACCTGGGATAGAGCAATCAGATGGATTTATTAAGCACTTTCTACATGAGGAGTTGTCACAGTGTTTTACAGTGACAACAATATCTAGATCCAGTCTGTCTGTCAGTCAGCCTTTTTACATCAGTAGTTGTCTGTGTTTTTACATCAGTTGTCTGTGTTTTTACAGTGACGAGGCTTACAAAAGTCTGGTAACTTTACCAAAACTCCCAGAAATCCTTCTTGGATTATTCCTGGATTTCCTGCTTATTCCCTCCTGAGTCTGGGAATACTCTACCAGAAATTTCTGAAGAAAAAAAAAATTTGCAACCCTAACACAGATACAGGAATATGCTGACCTGGAAGGGTGTGTCCATGTCCCCGTTCCCCACGCTACTGATACACATCCTCATCAGCTCACCTGTCAGGTCGGCCACGCCCAACAGGTAGTCTGTAGGGGTCACCTGAAAGGTCAGCACTTGGGGGGTTCCCATTGGCTGCTGGCCCTCTGGGGTGTCCTATAGGTCAGAGGTGAGTCACGGTTAGTTAGTGACTATACTTTCACATTCCTTATCATTATTCTGTCAGTAGTACCACGCAGTCTGTTGTCCCTGAGGAACACTATGATACACTGACTGACAGTAGAGAGGAAAGAGCAAGCAAGCAGATCATCTTAATATTGACAAACTTGGCTATATACACAATAACTTGGCTATATACACAATAACTTGGCTATATACACAATAACTTGGCTACATACACAATAACTTGGCTATATACACAATAACTTGGCTATATACACAATAACTTGGCTATATACACAATAACTTGGCTATATACACAATAACTTGGCTATATACACAATAACTTGGCTACATACACAATAACTTGGCTACATACACAATAACTTGGCTATATACACAATAACTTGGCTATATACACAATAACTTGGCTATATACACAATAACTTGGCTATATACACAATAACTTGGCTACATACACAATAACTTGGCTATATACACAATAACTTGGCTAAATACACAATAACTTGGCTATATACACAATAACTTGGCTAAATACACAATAACCTGGCTATATACACAATAACTTGGCTATATACACAATAACTTGGCTACATACACAATAACTTGGCTATATACACAATAACTTGGCTATATACACAATAACTTGGCTACATACACAATAACTTGGCTACATACACAATAACTTGGCTATATACACAATAACTTGGCTATATACACAATAACTTGGCTATATACACAATAACTTGGCTATATACACAATAACTTGGCTATATACACAATAACTTGGCTACATACACAATAACTTGGCTATATACACAATAACTTGGCTACATACACAATAACTTGGCTATATACACAATAACTTGGCTATATACACAATAACTTGGCTATATACACAATAACTTGGCTATATACACAATAACTTGGCTAAATACACAATAACCTGGCTATATACACAATAACCTGGCTATATACACAATAACTTGGCTATATACACAATAACTTGGCTACATACACAATAACTTGGCTATATACACAATAACTTGGCTATATACACAATAACTTGGCTAAATACACAATAACCTGGCTATATACACAATAACTTGGCTATATACACAATAACTTGGCTATATACATAATAACCTGGCTATATACACAATAACTTGGCTATATACACAATAACTTGGCTATATACACAATAACTTGGCTATATACACATAACTTGGCTATATACATAATAACCTGGCTATATACACAATAACTTGGCTATATACACAATAACTTGGCTATATACACAATAACCTGGCTATATACACAATAACTTGGCTATATACACAATAACTTGGCTATATACACAATAACTTGGCTATATACACAATAACTTGGCTATATACATAATAACCTGGCTATATACACAATAACTTGGCTATATACACAATAACTTGGCTATATACACAATAACCTTGGCTATATACACAATAACTTGGCTATATACACAATAACTTGGCTATATACACAATAACTTGGCTTGGCTATATACACAATAACTTGGCTATATACACAATAACTTGGCTATATACACAATAACTTGGCTATATACACAATAACTTGGCTATATACACAATAACTTGGCTATATACACAATAACTTGGCTATATACACAATAACTTGGCTATATACACAATAACTTGGCTATATACACAATAACTTGGCTATATACACAATAACTTGGCTATATACACAATAACTTGGCTATATACACAATAACTTGGCTATATACACAATAACTTGGCTATATACACAATAACCTTGGCTATATACACAATAACCTGGCTATATACACAATAACCTTGGCTATATACACAATAACTTGGCTATATACACAATAACCTTGGCTATATACACAATAACCTGGCTATATACACAATAACCTGGCTATATACACAATAACCTGGCTATATACACAATAACTTGGCTATATACACAATAACTTGGCTATATACACAATAACCTGGCTATATACACAATAACCTGGCTATATACACAATAACCTGGCTATATACACAATAACCTGGCTATATACACAATAACTTGGCTATATACACAATAACTTGGCTATATACACAATAACTTGGCTATATACACAATAACTTGGCTATATACACAATAACTTGGCTATATACACAATAACTTGGCTATATACACAATAACTTGGCTATATACACAATAACTTGGCTATATACACAATAACTTGGCTATATACACAATAACTTGGCTATATACACAATAACTTGGCTATATACACAATAACTTGGCTATATACACAATAACTTGGCTATATACACAATAACTTGGCTAAATACACAATAACTTGGCTATATACACAATAACTTGGCTATATACACAATAACTTGGCTACATACACAATAATGATTTTTAATAATAAAAAAAATAAGGAAAATCCGAAACATACAATATACTTGCAGTGAAGCCGCTCAACAACGACACCACACCAGTCATCCAACAGACTCCCATTCAACAACTACACCACACCAGTCATCCAACAGACTCCCATTCAACAACGACACCACACCAGTCATCCAACAGACTCCCATTCAACAACTACACCACACCAGTCATCCAACAACTACACCACACCAGTCATCCAACAGACTCCCATTCAACAACTACACCACACCAGTCATCCAACAGACTCCCATTCAACAACTACACCACACCAGTCATCCAACAGACTCCCATTCAACAACTACACCACACCAGTCATCCAACAGACTCCCATTCAACAACTACACCACACCAGTCATCCAACAGACTCCCATTCAACAACTACACCACACCAGTCATCCAACAGACTCCCATTCAACAACTACACCACACCAGTCATCCAACAGACTCCCATTCAACAACTACACCACACCAGTCATCCAACAGACTCCCATTCAACAACTACACCACACCAGTCATCCAACAGACTCCCATTCAACAACTACACCACACCAGTCATCCAACAACGACACCACACCAGTCATCCAACAACTACACCACACCAGTCATCCAACAGACTCCCATTCAACAACTACACCACACCAGTCATCCAACAGACTCCCATTCAACAACTACACCACACCAGTCATCCAACAACTACACCACACCAGTCATCCAACAGACTCCCATTCAACAACTACACCACACCAGTCATCCAACAGACTCCCATTCAACAACTACACCACACCAGTCATCCAACAGACTCCCATTCAACAACTACACCACACCAGTCATCCAACAGACTCCCATTCAACAACTACACCACACCAGTCATCCAACAACGACACCACACCAGTCATCCAACAGACTCCCATCCAGAGTGACACACAGAAGCATCCAGGGTCAATGCCCTGCTCAAGGGCATGTTGACAGATCTCCCACCAGGCCAAATAACGTGAACCCGAACCCTCCAAGATCCCCCCCACAGTTCCCCAATAGCTGTCTCTCAACCTTTCGAGACCCCTTCCACAGTCCCCTTCCCCTAAGAAGAAAAACTAAAAATACAATCAATTCCCCACCCCACAATGCACCAACAACCAAGAGAATAAGAAACTAAAGAGACAAAAGAAAGACAGAAGAAAAGAGCAAACAACAATGCCAACTGTATATGTTTGTGTGCATGTCTGGCAGGATTACATGTATGTGTGTGTTCTTGTATGTGTTTATTTGAATGAGAGTTTTTTATTTTTTATTTCTTATTTCACCTTTATTTAACCAGGTGGCTAGTTGAGAACAAGTTCCCTTTATTTAACCAGGTGGCTAGTTGAGAACAAGTTCTCATTTACAACTGCGACCTGGCCAAGATAAAGCAAAGCAGTTAGACAGAAACAACAACACAGAGTTACACATGGAATAAACAAACATACAGTCAATAACACAGTAGAAAAATCTATATACAGTGTGAGCAAATGTAGAAGAGTAGGGAGGTAAGGCAATAAATAGGAGGCAAAATAATTACAATTTAGCATTAACACTGGAGTGATAGATGTGTAGATGATGATGTGCAAGTAGAGATACTGGGGTGCAAAAGAGCAAGAGGATAAATAACAATATGGGGATGAGGTAGTTGGGTGTATATTTACAGATTGGTTGTGTACAGGTACAGTGTGAGCTGCTCTGACAGCTGGTGCTTAAAGTTAAAGAGGGAGATAAAAGACACCAGCTTCAGTGATTTTTGCAATTCGTTCCAGTCATTGGCAGCAGAGAACTGGAAGGAAAGGCGGCAAAAGGAGGAGTTGGCTTTGGGGATGACCAGTAAAATATACCTGCTGGAGCACGTGCTACGGGTGGGTGCTGCTATGGTGACTAGTGAGCTGAGATAAGGCGGGGCTTTACCTAGCAGAGACTTGTAGATGACCTGGAGCCAGTGGGTTTGGCGACGAGTATGAAGCGAGGGCCAGCCAACGAGATCATACAGGTCGCAGTGGTGGGTAGTATATGGGGCTTGGTGACGAAACAGTGATAGACTGCATCCAATTTGTTGAGTAGAGTGTTGGAGGCTATTTTGTAAATGACATCACCGAAGTCAAGGATCGGTAGGATGGTCAGTTTTACGAGGGCATGTTTGGCAGCATGAGTGAAGGATGCTTTGTTGCAAAATAGGAAGCCAATTCTAGATTAAATTTTGGATTGGAGATGCTTAATGTGAGTCTGGAAGGAGAGTTTACAGTCTAACCAGACACCCAGGTATCAGAACCGTCCAGAGTAGTGATGTTGGACAGACGAGCAGGTGCGGGCAGTGATCGGTTGAAGAGCACTACCCCAGAGGGTAGTGAGGTATGCACAACGCATCACCGGGGGCAAACTACCTGCCCTCCAGGACACCTACACCACCTGATGTCACAGGAAGGCCAAAAAGATCATCAAGGACAACAACCACCCGAGCCACTGCCTGTTCACCCCGCTATCATCCAGAAGGCGAGGTCAGTACAGGTGCATCAAAGCTGTGACCGAGAGACTGAAAAACAGCTTCTATCTCAAGGCCATCAGACTGTTAAACAGCCACCACTAACATTGAGTGGCTGCTGCCAACACACTGACTCAACTCCAGCCACTTTAATAATGGGAAATGATGTAAAATATATCACTAGCCACTTTAAACAATGCTACTTAATATAATGTTTACATACCCTACATTATTTATCTCATATGTATATACTGTACTCTATCATCTACTGCATCTTTATGTAATACATGTATCACTAGCCACTTTAACTATGCCACTTTGTTTACATACTCATCTCATATGTATATACTGTACTCGATACCATCTACTGCATCTTGCCTATGCCGCTCTGTACCATTACTCATTCATATATCTTTATGTACATATTCTTTATCCCTTTACACTTGTGTGTATAAGGTAGTAGTTTTGGAATTGTTAGCTAGATTATTCGTTGGTTATTACTGCATTGTCGGAACTAGAAGCACAAGCATTTCGCTACACTCGCATTAACATCTGCTAACCATGTGTACGTGACCATTAACATCTACTAACCATGTGTATGTGACCATTAACATCTGCTAACCATGTGTATATGACCATTAACATCTGCTAACCATGTGTATATGACCATTAACATCTGCTAACCATGTGTACGTGACCATTAACATCTACTAACCATGTGTAGGTGACCATTAACATCTACTAACCATGTGTATGTGACCATTAACATCTGCTAACCATGTGTATGTGACCATTAACATCTGCTAACCATGTGTATATGACCATTAACATCTGCTAACCATGTGTATGTGACCATTAACATCTACTAACGATGTGTATGTGGCCATTAACATCTACTAACCATGTGTATGTGACCATTAACATCTACTAACCATGTGTACGTGACCATTAACATCTACTAACGATGTGTACGTGAATGTATAGCCTCATTGGAAATATAAATAAACTGTTTGAATTTGTATCTTATTGGAATGAGTGTTAGGGAGAGGCGTGCGTAGCCGAGTGAAGAAAACCCCTTGAATGAGTGTTAGGGAGAGGCATGCGTAGCCGAGTGAAGAAAACCCCTTGAATGAGTGTTAGGGAGAGGCGTGCGTAGCCGAGTGAAGAAAACCCCTTGAATGAGTGTTAGGGAGAGGCATGCGTAGCCGAGTGAAGAAAACCCCTTGAATGAGTGTTAGGGAGAGGCGTGCGTAGCCGAGTGAAGAAAACCCCTTGAATGAGTGTTAGGGAGAGGCATGCGTAGCCGAGTGAAGAAAACCCCTTGAATGAGTGTTAGGGAGAGGCATGCGTAGCCGAGTGAAGAAAACCCCTTGAATGAGTGTTAGGGAGAGGCATGCGTAGCCGAGTGAAGAAAACCCCTTGAATGAGTGTTAGGGAGAGGCATGCGTAGCCGAGTGAAGAAAACCCCTTGAATGAGTGTTAGGGAGAGGCGTGCGTAGCCGAGTGAAGAAAACCCCTTGAATGAGTGTTAGGGAGAGGCATGCGTAGCCGAGTGAAGAAAACCCCTTGAATGAGTGTTAGGGAGAGGCGTGCGTAGCCGAGTGAAGAAAACCCCTTGAATGAGTGTTAGGGAGAGGCATGCGTAGCCGAGTGAAGAAAACCCCTTGAATGAGTGTTAGGGAGAGGCATGCGTAGCCGAGTGAAGAAAACCCCTTGAATGAGTGTTAGGGAGAGGCGTGCGTAGCCGAGTGAAGAAAACCCCTTGAATGAGTGTTAGGGAGAGGCATGCGTAGCCGAGTGAAGAAAACCCCTTGAATGAGTGTTAGGGAGAGGCGTGCGTAGCCGAGTGAAGAAAACCCCTTGAATGAGTGTTAGGGAGAGGCATGCGTAGCCGAGTGAAGAAAACCCCTTGAAAGAGTGTTAGGGAGAGGCATGCGTAGCCGAGTGAAGAAAACCCCTTGAATGAGTGTTAGGGAGAGGCGTGCGTAGCCGAGTGAAGAAAACCCCTTGAATGAGTGTTAGGGAGAGGCATGCGTAGCCGAGTGAAGAAAACCCCTTGAATGAGTGTTAGGGAGAGGCATGCGTAGCCGAGTGAAGAAAACCCCTTGAATGAGTGTTAGGGAGAGGCATGCGTAGCCGAGTGAAGAAAACCCCTTGAATGAGTGTTAGGGAGAGGCGTGCGTAGCCGAGTGAAGAAAACCCCTTGAATGAGTGTTAGGGAGAGGCGTGCGTAGCCGAGTGAAGAAAAGCCCTTGAATGAGTGTTAGGGAGAGGCATGCGTAGCCGAGTGAAGAAAACCCCTTGAATGTTAGGGAGAGGCATGCGTAGCCGAGTGAAGAAAACCCCTTGAATGAGTGTTAGGGAGAGGCATGCGTAGCCGAGTGAAGAAAACCCCTTGAAAGAGTGTTAGGGAGAGGCATGCGTAGCCGAGTGAAGAAAACCCCTTGAATGAGTGTTAGGGAGAGGCATGCGTAGCCGAGTGAAGAAAACCCCTTGAATGAGTGTTAGGGAGAGGCATGCGTAGCCGAGTGAAGAAAACCCCTTGAATGAGTGTTAGGGAGAGGCATGCGTAGCCGAGTGAAGAAAACCCCTTGATGAGTGTTAGGGAGAGGCATGCGTAGCCGAGTGAAGAAAACCCCTTGAATGAGTGTTAGGGAGAGGCATGCGTAGCCGAGTGAAGAAAACCCCTTGAATGAGTGTTAGGGAGAGGCGTGCGTAGCCGAGTGAAGAAAACCCCTTGAATGAGTGTTAGGGAGAGGCATGCGTAGCCGAGTGAAGAAAACCCCTTGAATGAGTGTTAGGGAGAGGCATGCGTAGCCGAGTGAAGAAAACCCCTTGAATGAGTGTTAGGGAGAGGCATGCGTAGCCGAGTGAAGAAAACCCCTTGAATGAGTGTTAGGGAGAGGCGTGCGTAGCCGAGTGAAGAAAACCCCTTGAATGAGTGTTAGGGAGAGGCGTGCGTAGCCGAGTGAAGAAAACCCCTTGAATGAGTGTTAGGGAGAGGCATGCGTAGCCGAGTGAAGAAAACCCCTTGAATGAGTGTTAGGGAGAGGCGTGCGTAGCCGAGTGAAGAAAACCCCTTGAATGAGTGTTAGGGAGAGGCGTGCGTAGCCGAGTGAAGAAAACCCCTTGAATGAGTGTTAGGGAGAGGCGTGCGTAGCCGAGTGAAGAAACCCCTTGAATGAGTGTTAGGGAGAGGCATGCGTAGCCGAGTGAAGAAAACCCCTTGATGAGTGTTAGGAGCGGCATGCTAGGCCGAGTGAAGAAAAACCCCTTGATGAGTGTTATGGGAAGAGACATGCGTAGCCGAGTGACGAAAACCCCTTGATGATGTTAGGGAGAGCATGCGTAGCGAGTGAAGAAAACCCTTGAAAGAGTGTTAGGGAGAGGCATGCGTAGCCCGAGTGAAGAAAACCCCTTGAATGAGTGTTAGGGAGAGGCATGCGTAGCCGAGTGAAGAAAACCCCTTGAATGAGTGTTTAGGGAGAGGCATGCGTAGCCGAGTGAAGAAAACCCCTTGAATGAGTGTTTAGGGAGAGGCATGCGTACGCCGAGTGAAGAAAACCCTTGAATGAGTGTTAGGGAGAGGCATGCGTAGCCGAGTGAAGAAAACCCCTTGAATGAGTGTTAGGGAGAGGCATGCGTAGCCGAGTGAAGAAAACCCCTTGAATGAGTGTTAGGGAGAGGCCTGCGTAGCCGAGTGAAGAAAAACCCCTTGAATGAGTGTTAGGGAGAGGCAATGCGTAGCCGAGTTGAAGAAAAACCCCTTGAATGAGTGTTAGGGAGAGGCATGCGTAGCCGAGTGAAGAAAACCCCTTGAATTGAGTGTTAGGGAGAGGCGTGCGTAAGCCGAGTGAAGAAAACCCCTTGAATGAGTGTTAGGGAGAGGCATGCGTAGCCGAGTGAAGAAAACCCCTTGAATGAGTGTTAGGGAGAGGCATGCGTAGCCGAGTGAAGAAAACCCCTTGAATGAGTGTTAGGGAGAGGCATGCGTAGCCGAGTGAAGAAACCCCTTGAATGAGTGTTAGGGAGAGGCAATGCGTAGCCGAGTGAAGAAAACCCCTTGAATGAGTGTTAGGGAGAGGCATGCGTAGCCGAGTGAAGAAAAACCCCTTGAATGAGTGTTAGGGAGAGGCATGGCGTAGCCGAGTGAAGAAAACCCCTTGAATGAGTGTTAGGGAGAGGCGTGCGTAGCCGAGTGAAGAAAACCCCCTTGAATGAGTGTTAGGGAGAGGCGTGCGTAGCCGAGTGAAGAAAAACCCTTGAATGATGTTAGGGAGAGGCATGCGTAGCCGAGTGAAGAAAACCCCTTGAATGAGTGTTAGGGAGAGGCATGCGTAGCCGGAGTGAAGAAAACCCCTTGAATGAGTGTTAGGGAGAGGCATGCGTAGCCGAGTGAAGAAAACCCCTTTGAATGAGTGTTAGGGAGAGGCGTGCGTAGCCGAGTGAAGAAAACCCCTTGAATGAGTGTTAGGGAGAGGCATGCGTAGCCGAGTGAAGAAAACCCCTTGAATGAGTGTTAGGGAGAGGCGTGCGTAGGCCGAGTGAAGAAAACCCCTTGAATGAGTGTTAGGGAGAGGCATGCGTAGCCGAGAGTGAAGAAAACCCCTTGAATGAGTGTTCGGGAGAGCATGCGTAGCCGAGTGAAGAACACCCCTTGCGTAGCCGAGTGAAGAAAAACCCCTTGATATGTTAGGGAGAGGCATGCGTAGCCGAGTGAAGAAAACCCCTTGAATGAGTGTTAGGGAGAGGCGTGTCGTAGCCGAGTGAAGAAAACCCTTGAATGAGTGTTAGGGAGAGGGCATGTCGTAGCCGAGTGAAGAAAACCCCTTGAATGTTAGGGAGAGGCATGCTAGCCGAGTGAAGAAAACCCCTTGAATGAGTGTTAGGGAGAGGCGTGCGTAGCCGAGTGAAGAAAACCCCTTGAATGAGTGTTAGGGAGAGGCGTGCGTAGCCGATTGAAGAAAACCCCTTGAATGTTAGGGAGAGGCATGCGTAGCCGAGTGAAGAAAACCCCTTGAATGAGTGTTAGGGAGAGGCATGCGTAGCCGAGTGAAGAAAACCCCTTGAATGAGTGTTAGGGAGAGGCATGCGTAGCCGAGTGAAGAAAACCCCTTGAATGAGTGTTAGGGAGAGGCATGCGTAGCCGAGTGAAGAAAACCCCTTGAATGAGTGTTAGGGAGAGGCATGCGTAGCCGAGTGAAGAAAACCCCTTGAATGAGTGTTAGGGAGAGGCATGCGTAGCCGAGTGAAGAAAACCCCTTGAATGAGTGTTAGGGAGAGGCATGCGTAGCCGAGTGAAGAAAACCCCTTGAATGAGTGTTAGGGAGAGGCATGCGTAGCCGAGTGAAGAAAACCCTTGAATGTTAGGGAGAGGCATGCGTAGCCGAGTGAAGAAAACCCCTTGAATGAGTGTTAGGGAGAGGCGTGCGTAGCCGAGTGAAGAAAACCCCTTGAATGAGTGTTAGGGAGAGGCATGCGTAGCCGAGTGAAGAAAACCCTTGAATGAGTGTTAGGGAGAGGCGTGCGTAGCCGAGTGAAGAAAACCCCTTGAATGAGTGTTAGGGAGAGGCATGCGT
Organism: Oncorhynchus kisutch; assembly: GCF_002021735.2. Lineage (NCBI taxonomy): Eukaryota > Metazoa > Chordata > Actinopteri > Salmoniformes > Salmonidae > Oncorhynchus > Oncorhynchus kisutch. The sequence goes on from NC_034198.2 coordinate 45,106,824, forward strand.
AGCCGAGTGAAGAAAACCCCTTGAATGAGTGTTAGGGAGAGGCGTGCGTAGCCGAGTGAAGAAAACCCCTTGAATGAGTGTTAGGGAGAGGCATGCGTAGCCGAGTGAAGAAAACCCCTTGAATGAGTGTTAGGGAGAGGCATGCGTAGCCGAGTGAAGAAAACCCCTTGAATGAGTGTTAGGGAGAGGCGTGCGTAGCCGAGTGAAGAAAACCCCTTGAATGAGTGTTAGGGAGAGGCGTGCGTAGCCGAGTGAAGAAAACCCCTTGAATGAGTGTTAGGGAGAGGCATGCGTAGCCGAGTGAAGAAAACCCCTTGAATGAGTGTTAGGGAGAGGCGTGCGTAGCCGAGTGAAGAAAACCCCTTGAATGAGTGTTAGGGAGAGGCATGCGTAGCCGAGTGAAGAAAACCCCTTGAATGAGTGTTAGGGAGAGGCATGCGTAGCCGAGTGAAGAAAACCCCTTGAATGAGTGTTAGGGAGAGGCGTGCGTAGCCGAGTGAAGAAAACCCCTTGAATGAGTGTTAGGGAGAGGCATGCGTAGCCGAGTGAAGAAAACCCTTGAATGAATGTTAGGGAGAGGCGTGCGTAGCCGAGTGAAGAAAACCCCTTGAATGAGTGTTAGGGAGAGGCGTGCGTAGCCGAGTGAAGAAAACCCCTTGAATGAGTGTTAGGGAGAGGCGTGCGTAGCCGAGTGAAGAAAACCCCTTGAATGAGTGTTAGGGAGAGGCGTGCGTAGCCGAGTGAAGAAAACCCCTTGAATGAGTGTTAGGGAGAGGCATGCGTAGCCGAGTGAAGAAAAGCCCTTGAATGAGTGTTAGGGAGAGGCATGCGTAGCCGAGTGAAGAAAAGCCCTTGAATGAGTGTTAGGGAGAGGCGTGCGTAGCCGAGTGAAGAAAACCCCTTGAATGAGTGTTAGGGAGAGGCGTGCGTAGCCGAGTGAAGAAAACCCCTTGAATGAGTGTTAGGGAGAGGCGTGCGTAGCCGAGTGAAGAAACCCCTTGAATGAGTGTTAGGGAGAGGCATGCGTAGCCGAGTGAAGAAAACCCCTTGAATGAGTGTTAGGGAGAGGCATGCGTAGCCGAGTGAAGAAAACCCCTTGAATGAGTGTTAGGGAGAGGCGTGCGTAGCCGAGTGAAGAAAACCCCTTGAATGAGTGTTAGGGAGAGGCGTGCGTAGCCGAGTGAAGAAAACCCCTTGAAAGAGTGTTAGGGAGAGGCATGCGTAGCCGAGTGAAGAAAACCCCTTGAATGTTAGGGAGAGGCATGCGTAGCCGAGTGAAGAAAACCCCTTGAATGAGTGTTAGGGAGAGGCATGCGTAGCCGAGTGAAGAAAACCCCTTGAAAGAGTGTTAGGGAGAGGCATGCGTAGCCGAGTGAAGAAAACCCCTTGAATGAGTGTTAGGGAGAGGCATGCGTAGCCGAGTGAAGAAAACCCCTTGAATGAGTGTTAGGGAGAGGCATGCGTAGCCGAGTGAAGAAAACCCCTTGAATGAGTGTTAGGGAGAGGCGTGCGTAGCCGAGTGAAGAAAACCCCTTGAATGAGTGTTAGGGAGAGGCGTGCGTAGCCGAGTGAAGAAAACCCCTTGAATGTTAGGGAGAGGCATGCGTAGCCGAGTGAAGAAAACCCCTTGAATGAGTGTTAGGGAGAGGCATGCGTAGCCGAGTGAAGAAAACCCCTTGAATGAGTGTTAGGGAGAGGCATGCGTAGCCGAGTGAAGAAAACCCCTTGAATGAGTGTTAGGGAGAGGCATGCGTAGCCGAGTGAAGAAAACCCCTTGAATGAGTGTTAGGGAGAGGCATGCGTAGCCGAGTGAAGAAAACCCCTTGAATGAGTGTTAGGGAGAGGCGTGCGTAGCCGAGTGAAGAAAACCCCTTGAATGAGTGTTAGGGAGAGGCATGCGTAGCCGAGTGAAGAAAACCCCTTGAATGAGTGTTAGGGAGAGGCATGCGTAGCCGAGTGAAGAAAACCCCTTGAATGTTAGGGAGAGGCATGCGTAGCCGAGTGAAGAAAACCCCTTGAATGAGTGTTAGGGAGAGGCGTGCGTAGCCGAGTGAAGAAAACCCCTTGAATGAGTGTTAGGGAGAGGCATGCGTAGCCGAGTGAAGAAAACCCCTTGAATGTTAGGGAGAGGCATGCGTAGCCGAGTGAAGAAAACCCCTTGAATGAGTGTTAGGGAGAGGCGTGCGTAGCCGAGTGAAGAAAACCCCTTGAATGAGTGTTAGGGAGAGGCGTGCGTAGCCGAGTGAAGAAAACCCCTTGAATGTTAGGGAGAGGCATGCGTAGCCGAGTGAAGAAAACCCCTTGAATGAGTGTTAGGGAGAGGCATGCGTAGCCGAGTGAAGAAAACCCCTTGAATGAGTGTTAGGGAGAGGCATGCGTAGCCGAGTGAAGAAAACCCCTTGAATGAGTGTTAGGGAGAGGCATGCGTAGCCGAGTGAAGAAAACCCCTTGAATGAGTGTTAGGGAGAGGCATGCGTAGCCGAGTGAAGAAAACCCCTTGAATGAGTGTTAGGGAGAGGCATGCGTAGCCGAGTGAAGAAAACCCCTTGAATGAGTGTTAGGGAGAGGCATGCGTAGCCGAGTGAAGAAAACCCCTTGAATGAGTGTTAGGGAGAGGCATGCGTAGCCGAGTGAAGAAAACCCCTTGAATGTTAGGGAGAGGCATGCGTAGCCGAGTGAAGAAAACCCCTTGAATGAGTGTTAGGGAGAGGCGTGCGTAGCCGAGTGAAGAAAACCCCTTGAATGAGTGTTAGGGAGAGGCATGCGTAGCCGAGTGAAGAAAACCCCTTGAATGAGTGTTAGGGAGAGGCGTGCGTAGCCGAGTGAAGAAAACCCCTTGAATGAGTGTTAGGGAGAGGCGTGCGTAGCCGAGTGAAGAAAACCCCTTGAATGAGTGTTAGGGAGAGGCGTGCGTAGCCGAGTGAAGAAAACCCCTTGAATGAGTGTTAGGGAGAGGCATGCGTAGCCGAGTGAAGAAAACCCCTTGAATGAGTGTTAGGGAGAGGCATGCGTAGCCGAGTGAAGAAAACCCCTTGAATGAGTGTTAGGGAGAGGCGTGCGTAGCCGAGTGAAGAAAACCCCTTGAATGAGTGTTAGGGAGAGGCGTGCGTAGCCGAGTGAAGAAAACCCCTTGAATGAGTGTTAGGGAGAGGCATGCGTAGCCGAGTGAAGAAAACCCCTTGAATGAGTGTTAGGGAGAGGCGTGCGTAGCCGAGTGAAGAAAACCCCTTGAATGAGTGTTAGGGAGAGGCATGCGTAGCCGAGTGAAGAAAACCCCTTGAATGAGTGTTAGGGAGAGGCATGCGTAGCCGAGTGAAGAAAACCCCTTGAATGAGTGTTAGGGAGAGGCGTGCGTAGCCGAGTGAAGAAAACCCCTTGAATGAGTGTTAGGGAGAGGCATGCGTAGCCGAGTGAAGAAAACCCCTTGAATGAATGTTAGGGAGAGGCGTGCGTAGCCGAGTGAAGAAAACCCCTTGAATGAGTGTTAGGGAGAGGCGTGCGTAGCCGAGTGAAGAAAACCCCTTGAATGAGTGTTAGGGAGAGGCGTGCGTAGCCGAGTGAAGAAAACCCCTTGAATGAGTGTTAGGGAGAGGCGTGCGTAGCCGAGTGAAGAAAACCCCTTGAATGAGTGTTAGGGAGAGGCATGCGTAGCCGAGTGAAGAAAAGCCCTTGAATGAGTGTTAGGGAGAGGCATGCGTAGCCGAGTGAAGAAAACCCCTTGAATGAGTGTTCTAAAACTATTGACCTGTAGTGTATCTCCAGCAGAAGGACATTAGTTATACAGTTATCATAATTTACAATGACTTAGCCCAAGTAGTTGCTAAATCCGGGTTGACCGTTGGCAGTAATGTGTCAACCATATCCAGACACTATATCAGGTTCTCGGTATGCAGCTAGCATACTATGATTCATTATAATGTTCATGGTTCTTCCATGTCTATTCACTCAGTGCAATGTTACTCAATGTTCTTCTCTCTGATATAAGGGTCAACTTATATCAAGAATTGTGATATGATCCAGTCCACCTTTAGTGTAGCATGTTCATACCTCAGGCTCCTTGACGAAGACTAGCTTGGTGTTAATCTCCTCCAGGCTGATGAGAGTACGATGTCTGATGAAGTGATGGAACGACACAGCCTCCACGTACTCCTGGATACCTGAGGGAGGGAGGGAGGGACTACATAACATGTATCCACCTGAACACGCCCACTGACTCATGACTGTCCATCCCTGGCTAAACTAAACAGAATATGACATCAAAAGGTTCTAGAGTCTAAAGCCAGCAGGCCTCTAAACAGGAACTACAACATGATCATTAACCTTGGAACAGAACCGTTACCAGAACCACAAAGGAATGACATGATGAATAACATCAAACGATACCTGAAGGAAAGGCTGAGGGAAGCCCATTGGAACGAGCTGAGAGGGGAAACGATACCTGAAGGAAAGGCTGAGGGAAGCCCATTGGAACGAGCTGAGAGGGGAAACGATACCTGAAGGAAAGGCTGAGGGAAGCCCTTTGGAACGAGCTGAGAGGGGAAACGATACCTGAAGGAAAGGCTGAGGGAAGCCCATTGGAACGAGCTGAGAGGGGAAACGATACCTGAAGGAAAGGCTGAGGGGAGCCCATTGGAACGAGCTGAGAGGGGAAACGATACCTGAAGGAAAGGCTGAGGGAAGCCCATTGGAACGAGCTGAGAGGGGAAACGATACCTGAAGGAAAGGCTGAGGGAAGCCCATTGGAACGAGCTGAGAGGGGAAACGATACCTGAAGGAAAGGCTGAGGGAAGCCCATTGGAACGAGCTGAGAGGGGAAACGATACCTGAAGGAAAGGCTGAGGGAAGCCCATTGGAACGAGCTGAGAGGGGAAACGATACCTGAAGGAAAGGCTGAGGGGAGCCCATTGGAACGAGCTGAGAGGGGAAACGATACCTGAAGGAAAGGCTGAGGGAAGCCCATTGGAACGAGCTGAGAGGGGAAACGATACCTGAAGGAAAGGCTGAGGGAAGCCCATTGGAACGAGCTGAGAGGGGAAACGATACCTGAAGGAAAGGCTGAGGGAAGCCCATTGGAACGAGCTGAGAGGGGAAACGATACCTGAAGGAAAGGCTGAGGGGAGCCCATTGGAACGAGCTGAGAGGGGAAACGATACCTGAAGGAAAGGCTGAGGGAAGCCCATTGGAACGAGCTGAGAGGGGAAACGATACCTGAAGGAAAGGCTGAGGGGAGCCCATTGGAACGAGCTGAGAGGGGAAACGATACCTGAAGGAAAGGCTGAGGGAAGCCCATTGGAACGAGCTGAGAGGGGAAACGATACCTGAAGGAAAGGCTGAGGGAAGCCCATTGGAACGAGCTGAGAGGGGAAACGATACCTGAAGGAAAGGCTGAGGGAAGCCCATTGGAACGAGCTGAGAGGGGAAACGATACCTGAAGGAAAGGCTGAGGGGAGCCCATTGGAACGAGCTGAGAGGGGAAACGATACCTGAAGGAAAGGCTGAGGGAAGCCCATTGGAACGAGCTGAGAGGGGAAACGATACCTGAAGGAAAGGCTGAGGGAAGCCCATTGGAACGAGCTGAGAGGGGAAACGATACCTGAAGGAAAGGCTGAGGGAAGCCCATTGGAACGAGCTGAGAGGGGAAACGATACCTGAAGGAAAGGCTGAGGGAAGCCCATTGGAACGAGCTGAGAGGGGAAACGATACCTGAAGGAAAGGCTGAGGGAAGCCCATTGGAACGAGCTGAGAGGGGAAACGATACCTGAAGGAAAGGCTGAGGGAAGCCCATTGGAACGAGCTGAGAGGGGAAACGATACCTGAAGGAAAGGCTGAGGGAAGCCCATTGGAACGAGCTGAGAGGGGAAACGATACCTGAAGGAAAGGCTGAGGGAAGCCCATTGGAACGAGCTGAGAGGGGAAACGATACCTGAAGGAAAGGCTGAGGGAAGCCCATTGGAACGAGCTGAGAGGGGAAACGATACCTGAAGGAAAGGCTGAGGGAAGCCCATTGGAACGAGCTGAGAGGGGAAACGATACCTGAAGGAAAGGCTGAGGGAAGCCCATTGGAACGAGCTGAGAGGGGAAACGATACCTGAAGGAAAGGCTGAGGGAAGCCCATTGGAACGAGCTGAGAGGGGAAACGATACCTGAAGGAAAGGCTGAGGGAAGCCCATTGGAACGAGCTGAGAGGGGAAACGATACCTGAAGGAAAGTCTTCTGTCCCTAGTTATAAACAAGTTATCCTCAAATAGGCATTGATTAAATGTTCAATATCCTCACCCATGTGGAAATTCTATAAGAGTAATATATATATATATATATATATGCCAATTATGTGATGATCCGACCGCATTCTGTCCCCTATCAACACTTATTTTCAACTTCTGGCAGTGGGAATGACATAAGAAAGTAGTCAAGATGGCTTGAATGAGCCTCCACCATGTATATCTAGTATCAGCTACATTTATGCCTTTACTAGACTATGGGGATATTGTATATATGAATGCTTCCGCTCAGTGTTTGAGATCAATTGACACCCTTTACCATGGTACTTTGAGATTTATTTTAAACTGCAAAACCCTTACGCACCACTGCACTTTGTATACCAGGGTTGGCTGGCCTTCTCTAGTCACTCGTAGGCTCAGTCACTGGTATACTTTTATTTACAAAGCCATTTTGGGTTTACTACCTTTTTATTTGGGCATTTTTATTGTTCAGAAATGTGGTGGGTAGTCTCTTCGTTCGCTGGACTTTATCCTGCTAACTGTTCCAAATGTCCGAACTGAATTTGGTAAAAGGGCTTTTATGTCCTCTGCGCCATCGTCTTGGAACACCTTACAAAATACTTTTAAACTGGAAGAACTTGTCCCGATTGGTGTTTTTAAATCACTGATGAATGATCTTGAGGCTGATTCCCTGACCTGTCAATGTTTTTAAATCACTGATGAATGATCTTGAGACGGATTCCCTGACCTGTCAGTATTTTTAAATCACTGATGAATGATCTTGAGGCTGATTCCCTGACCTGTCAGTGTTTTTAAATCACTGATGAATGATCTTGAGACTGATTCACTGACCTGTCAATGTTTTTAAATCACTGATGAATGATCTTCAGACTGATTCCCTGACCTGTCAATGTTTTTAAATCACTGATGAATGATCTTGAGACTGATTTCCTGACCTGTCAGTGTTTTTAAATCACTGATGAATGATCTTGAGACTGATTCCCTGACATGTCAGTGTTTTTAAATCACTGATGAATGATCTTGAGACTGATTCCCTGACCTGTCAGTGTTTTTAAATCACTGATGAATGATTTTGAGACTGATTCCCTGACCTGTCAAATGTTTTTAATTTGCTGTTTTATACTCTTGTGAATTCAATGGTTTTTACTAGATTACTTGTAGTTTTTCATGTTGTTTGTCTGTAATGTTTGTAATGACTTGGTGCTGCCTATCTTGGCCAGGACGCTCTTGAAAAATAGATTTTAAATCTCAATGAGCCCTTCCAGGTTACAGTGCCTTGCGAAAGTATTCGGCCCCCTTGAACTTTGCGACCTTTTGCCACATTTCAGGCTTCAAACATAAAGATATAAAACTGTATTTTTTTGTGAAGAATCAACAACAAGTGGGACACAATCATGAAGTGGAACGACATTTATTGAATATTTCAAACTTTTTTAACAAATCAAAAACTGAAAAATTGGGCGTGCAAAATTATTCAGCCCCTTTACTCTCAGTGCAGCAAACTCTCTCCAGAAGTTCAGTGAGGATCTCTGAATGATCCAATGTTGACCTAAATGACTAATGATGATAAATACAATCCACCTGTGTGTAATCAAGTCTCCGTATAAATGCACCTCCACTGTGATAGTCTCAGAGGTCCGTTAAAGGCACAGAGAGCATCATGAAGAACAAGGAACACACCAGGCAGGTCCGAGATACTGTTGTGAAGAAGTTTAAAGCCGGATTTGGATACAAAAAGATTTCCCAAGCTTTAAACATCCCAAAGAGCACTGTGCTAGCGATAATATTGAAATGGAAGGAGTATCAGACCACTGCAAATCTACCAAGACCTGGCCGTCCCTCTAAACTTTCAGCTCATACAAGGAGAAGACTGATCAGAGATGCAGCCAAGAGAGGCCCATGATCACTCTGGATGAACTGCAGAGATCTACAGCTGAGGTGGGAGACCCTGTCCATAGGACAACAATCAGTCGTATATTGCACAAATCTGGGCTTTATGGAAGAGTGGCAAGAAGAAAGCCATTTCTTAAAGATATCCATAAAAAGTGTTGTTTAAAGTTTGCCACAAGCCACCTGGGAGACACACCAAACATGTGGAAGAAGGTGCTCTGGTCAGATGAAACCAAAATTGATCTTTTTGGCAACAATGCAAAACGTTATGTGGCGTAAAAGCAACACAGCTCATCACCCTGAACACACCATCCCCACTGTCAAACATGGTGGTGGCAGCATCATGGTTTGGGCCTGCTTTTCTTCAGCAGGGACAGGGAAGATGGTTAAAATTGATGGGAAGATGGATGGAGCCAAATACAGGACCATTCTGGAAGAAAACCTGATGGAGTCTGCAAAAGATCTGAGACTGGGACGGAGATTTGTCTTCCAACAAGACAATGATCCAAAACATAAAGCAAAATCTATAATGGAATGGTTCAAAAATAAACATATCCAGGTGTTAGAATGGCCAAGTCAAAGTCCAGACCTGAATCCAATCGAGAATCTGTGGAAAGAACTGAAAACTGCTGTTCACAAATGCTCTCCATCCAACCTCACTGAGCTCGAGCTGTTTTGCAAGGAGGAATGGGAAAAAATTATCTCGGTGTGCAAAACTGATAGAGACATACCCCAAGCGACTTACAGCTGTAATCGCAGCAAAAGGTGGCGCTACAAAGTATTAACTTAAGGGGGCTGAATAATTTTGCATGCCCAATTTTTCAGTTTTTGATTTGTTAAAAAAGTTTGAAATATCCAATAAATGTCGTTCCACTTCATGATTGTGTCCCACTTGTTGTTGATTCTTCACAAAAAATACAGTTTTATATCTTTATGTTTGAAGCCTGAAATGTGGCAAAAGGTCGCAAAGTTCAAGGGGGCCGAATACTTTCGCAAGGCACTGTATATAAAGGTTTAATAAAGAAACTATAATAATAAAATCTCACTAGGTCAGGATAATAAACCTCCCTATATCCACTAGCTCCAATATATCCATGACATTTGTGATTTCCTTTAAGTGCCCGAGGGTGATAGTTTGTAGTGTGATTTCCTTCACAGTCCATTGAGTTATTTAAAACCGTATTTTAATCTCCCACCATAATAATAGAGTATTGATGGTAGGTTTCATAAATAATTATATACACTGCCGGCCAAATATATTGTAGTGGGTGTGTCTATATCCTATTATAGTGGGTGTGTCTATATCATATTGTAGTGGGTGTGTCTATATCATATTGTAGTGGGTGTGTCTATATCCTATTGTAGTGGGTGTGTCTATATCCTATTGTAGTGGGTGTGTCTATATCATATTGTAGTGGGTGTGTCTATATCCTATTGTAGTGGGTGTGTCTATATCCTATTGTAGTGGGTGTGTCTATATCATATTGTAGTGGGTGTGTCAATATCATATTGTAGTGGGTGTGTCTATATCATATTGTAGTGGGTGTGTCTATATCCTATTGTAGTGGGTGTGTCTATATCCTATTGTAGTGGGTGTGTCTATATCCTATTGTAGTGGGTGTGTCTATATCATATTGTAGTGGGTGTGTCTATATCATATTGTAGTGGGTGTGTCTATATCATATTGTAGTGGGTGTGTCTATATCCTATTGTAGTGGGTGTGTCTATATCATATTGTAGTGGGTGTGTCTATATCATATTGTAGTGGGTGTGTCTATCCTATTGTAGTGGGTGTGTCTATATCCTATTGTAGTGGGTGTGTCTATATCATATTGTAGTGGGTGTATCTATATCATATTGTAGTGGGTGTGTCTATATCATATTGTAGTGGGTGTGTCTATATCATATTGAGTCTGGTCTTCATTCACAAAATCAGGAGGTTAACTGGAAACCGGAGGACTGCGTGTCCTGCCGTTGTATCCTCTGTGTCTGTCCGTCCGTCCGTCCGTACCTGGTGTGAAGGCTCTATGGAACTGGTGCAGGTCCTCTCCTCTGAGCTCCTCAGCAATCATTCTGATGTTCAGTCTCACTCCATCCAGCTTCAGATCAGCTTCTGTGAGGACCTCCTCCACGTCTGGGACACTGCAGGGACAATACATTCACATCAGGCTAGTCCACTTACTGTTAGGACAATACATTCACATCAGTCTAGTCCATCTACTGTTAGGACAATACATTCACATCAGGCTAGTCCACCTACTGTTAGGACAATACATTCACATCAGGATAGTCCATCTACTGTTAGGACAATACATTCACATCAGGATTGTCCATCTACTGCAGGGACAATACATTCACATCAGGATTGTCCATCTACTGCAGGGACAATACATTCACATCAGGATTGTCCATCTACTGTTAGGACACTGCAGGGACAATACATTCACATCAGGATAGTCCATCTACTGTTAGGACAATACATTCACATCAGGATAGTCCATCTACTGCAGGGACAATACATTCACATCAGGATTGTCCATCTACTGTTAGGACACTGCAGGGACAATACATTCACATCAGGCTAGTCCATCTACTGTTAGGACAATACATTCACATCAGGATAGTCCATCTACTGTTAGGACAATACATTCACATCAGGATAGTCCATCTACTGCAGGGACAATACATTCACATCAGGATTGTCCATCTACTGTTAGGACACTGCAGGGACAATACATTCACATCAGGCTAGTCCATCTACTGTTAGGACAATACATTCACATCAGGCTAGTCCATCTACTGTTGGCTTCTTATAGGATGGACATGACATTTAAAGGAGCAACTTGCAGAAATCACTCAAGCATTTCCTGCTTGCTAACATTCTAATAGCTTGCCTAATTTCAGGTTGTGACAAAACAAGCAAGTATAGTGTAGAGAATCATTGTACCATCTAAACCGCTGTGAAATATATTTTCTATAAGCAAAATATGGTATTTTCAGCTGTTTGATGCTGGTGTACAAACCCGAAAGTAAATACACATGGTTATCAGATGTTAATGGTCACATACACATGGTTATCAGATGTTAATGGTCACATGGTTATCAGATGTTAATGGTCACATACACATGGTTATCAGATGTTAATGGTCACATACACATGGTTATCAGATGTTAATGGTCACATGGTTATCAGATGTTAATGGTCACATGGTTATCAGATGTTAATGGTCACATACACATGGTTATCAGATGTTAATGGTCACATACACATGGTTATCAGATGTTAATGGTCACATACACATGGTTATCAGATGTTAATGGTCACATACACATGGTTATCAGATGTTAATGGTCACCTACACATGGTTATCAGATGTTAATGGTCACATACACATGGTTATCAGATGTTAATGGTCACATGGTTATCAGATGTTAATGGTCACATGGTTATCAGATGTTAATGGTCACATGGTTATCAGATGTTAATGGTCACATACACATGGTTATCAGATGTTAATGGTCACATACACATGGTTATCAGATGTTAATGGTCACATACACATGGTTATCAGATGTTAATGGTCACATACACATGGTTATCAGATGTTAATGGTCACATACACATGGTTATCAGATGTTAATGGTCACATACACACGGTTATCAGATGTTAATGGTCACATACACATGGTTATCAGATGTTAATGGTCACATGGTTATCAGATGTTAATGGTCACATACACATGGTTATCAGATGTTAATGGTCACGTACACATGGTTATCAGATGTTAATGGTCACATACACATGGTTATCAGATGTTAATGGTCACATACACACGGTTATCAGATGTTAATGGTCACATACACATGGTTATCAGATGTTAATGGTCACATGGTTATCAGATGTTAATGGTCACATACACATGGTTAGTAGATGTTAATGGTCACATACACATGGTTATCAGATGTTAATGGTCACATACACATGGTTATCAGATGTTAATGGTCACATGGTTATCAGATGTTAATGGTCACGTACACATGGTTATCAGATGTTAATGGTCACGTACACATGGTTAGCAGATGTTAATGGTCACATACACATGGTTATCAGATGTTAATGGTCACATACACATGGTTAGTAGATGTTAATGTGAGTGTTGCGAAATGCTTGTGCTTCTAGTTCCCGACTGTGTAGTAATATCTAACAAGTAATCTAACAATTTCACAACAACTACCTTATACACACAAGTGTAAAGGAATGAATAAGAATATCTACATAAAAATATATGAATGAGCGATGGCCGTACGGCATAGGCAAGTAGATGCAGTAGATGGTATCGAGTACAGTATATACATATGAGATGAGTATGTAAACAAAGTGGCATAGTTAAAGTGGCTAGTGATACATGTATTACATAAGGATGCAGTCGATGATGTAGAGTACAGTATATACGTATGAGATGAGTATGTAAACAAAGTGGCATAGTTAAAGTGACTAGTGATACATGTATTACATAAGGATGCAGTCGATGATGTAGAGTACAGTATATACGTATACATATGAGATGAATAATGTAGGGTAAGTAACATTATATAAGGTAGCATTGTTTAAAGTGGCTAGTGATATATTTACATAATTTCCCATTATTAAAGTGGCTGGAGTTGAGTCAGTGTGTTGGCAGCAGCCACTCTATGTTAGTGGTGGCTGTTTAACAGTCTGATGGCCTTGAGATAGAAGCTGTTTTTCAGTCTCTCGGTCCCAGCTTTGATGTGATACATGTATTACATAAAGATGCAGTAGATGTCAGTGTGTTGGCAGCAGCCACTCTATGTTAGTGGCGGCTGTTTAACAGTCTGATGACCAGAGATTTGAGTCAGTGTGTTGGCAGCAGCCACTCTATGTTAGTGGTGGCTGTTTAACAGTCTGATGACCAGAGATTTGAGTCAGTGTGTTTGTCAGCAGCCACTCTATGTTAGTGGTGGCTGTTTGACAGTCTGATGGCCAGAGAGTTGAGTCAGTGTGTTGGCAGCAGCCACTCTATGTTAGTGGCGGCTGTTTAACAGTCTGATGACCAGAGATTTGAGTCAGTGTGTTGGCAGCAGCCACTCTATGTTAGTGGTGGCTGTTTAACAGTCTGATGACCAGAGAGTTGAGTCAGTGTGTTGGCAGCAGCCACTCTATGTTAGTGGTGGCTGTTTGACAGTCTGATGACCAGAGATTTGAGTCAGTGTGTTGGCAGCAGCCACTCTATGTTAGTGGTGGCTGTTTAACAGTCTGATGACCAGAGAGTTGAGTCAGTGTGTTGGCAGCAGCCACTCTATGTTAGTGGTGGCTGTTTGACAGTCTGATGACCAGAGAGTTGAGTCCGTGTGTTGGCAACAGCCACTCTATGTTAGTGGTGGCTGTTTAACAGTCTGATGACCAGAGAGTTGAGTCAGTGTGTTGGCAGCAGCCACTCTATGTTAGTGGTGGCTGTTTAACAGTCTGATGACCAGAGAGTTGAGTCAGTGTGTTGGCAGCAGCCACTCTATGTTAGTGGTGGCTGTTTAACAGTCTGATGACCAGAGAGTTGAGTCAGTGTGTTGGCAGCAGCCACTCTATGTTAGTGGTGGCTGTTTAACAGTCTGATGACCAGAGAGTTGAGTCAGTGTGTTGGCAGCAGCCACTCTATGTTAGTGGTGGCTGTTTAACAGTCTGATGACCAGAGAGTTGAGTCAGTGTTGGCAGCAGCCACTCTATGTTAGTGGTGGCTGTTTAACAGTCTGATGACCAGAGAGTTGAGTCAGTGTGTTGGCAGCAGCCACTCTATGTTAGTGGTGGCTGTTTAACAGTCTGATGACCAGAGAGTTGAGTCAGTGTGTTGGCAGCAGCCACTCTATGTTAGTGGTGGCTGTTTGACAGTCTGATGACCAGAGATTTGAGTCAGTGTGTTGGCAGCAGCCACTCAATGTTAGTGGTGGCTGTTTAACAGTCTGATGACCAGAGAGTTGAGTCAGTGTGTTGGCAGCAGCCACTCTATGTTAGTGGTGGCTGTTTGACAGTCTGATGACCAGAGAGTTGAGTCAGTGTGTTGGCAGCAGCCACTCTATGTTAGTGGTGGCTGTTTAACAGTCTGATGACCAGAGAGTTGAGTCAGTGTGTTGGCAGCAGCCACTCAATGTTAGTGGTGGCTGTTTAACAGTCTGATGACCAGAGATTTGAGTCAGTGTGTTGGCAGCAGCCACTCAATGTTAGTGGTGGCTGTTTAACAGTCTGATGGCCAGAGAGTTGAGTCAGTGTGTTGGCAGCAGCCACTCTATGTTAGTGGTGGCTGTTTAACAGTCTGATGGCCTTGAGATAGAAGCTGTTAACCACTTATTAGACACACTTTCAATGAGAATGATAGATCTGTAACTCACATTTCTACGTGCATTTGGTCAGGTCACCAAAACAGCAACACATTGCAGCTTTAATCAATGCATCCACAAACCTAGATGATATTTAACACTGCATTTGAAAACCATTAGAAGTGGCCAACTATATGAGATTCCTTTTTTTCTTCCGCCTTGCTGCTGAGGACTCCCTTAAGGACCCTGGCAGACCACATTTTGTAGTTCAGACAATTTACCTGGTGACTCTGTGCAGTAGAAATATTGTCCTCTTGCTTTCAATGGTGATGTCTCTGCTGAGTTTGACCAGGCGCTCATGCTTGTCATGTTTGGTATCTAGCTCCTGCTGGAACACTGGCATGGAAGAAATATCTGATGAGTAGTCGATATAAGAATATTTTGAAGGTAAATACACAACGCAGAGGATGAGAGAGGACAAAAAACTAGAGAACTAATGGTCAATAGGGATTGGCCATTGGCTCAGTTGTACTGCAAGGACTTCTGATTGGTCAACCCAAGGCTAGGGTGGGGGGTTATAAATGGCATCATGTTCCTTAGTTCTGTGGAAAAAAGCTGAGGAGAGGGGAGACTGAATATCTACCTCCCAGCATAACATTTATGATTTGTCCTCTCTGAATAAACCTAATTTTCTCCCCCAGATTTGCTTTGAGGATTGTGTTACTGAAGAATAACAGAAACTGCTAAATCTCTCTCTCTACCTACCACAACTATAATGTTATGATTAGTAGGCTGCATCTCTCTCTCTCTACCTACCACAACTATAATGTTATGATTAGTAGGCTGCATCTCTCTCTCTACCTACCACAACTATAATGTTATGATTAGTAGGCTGCATCTCTCTCTCTACCTACCACAACTATAATGTTATGATTAGTAGGCTGCATCTCTCTCTCTACCTACCACAACTATAATGTTATGATTAGTAGGCTGCATCTCTCTCTCTCTACCTACCACAACTATAATGTTATGATTAGTAGGCTGCATCTCTCTCTCTACCTACCACAACTATAATGTTATGATTAGTAGGCTGCATCTCTCTCTCTACCTACCACAACTATAATGTTATGATTAGTAGGCTGCATCTCTCTCTCTACCTACCACAACTATAATGTTATGATTAGTAGGCTGCATCTCTCTCTCTACCTACCACAACTATAATGTTATGATTAGTAGTGAAGAGAGAGGGGAGGTGAAGAGGGGGAGAAAGAGGAGGTGAAGAGGGGGGAGGGGGAAGGAGTGAAGAGGGAGGAGGTGGAAGGAGTGAAGAGGGGGAGAAGGAGGAGGTGAAGAGGGGGAGGTGAAGAGGGGGGGTGAAGAGAGGGAGGTGAAGAGAGAGGTGAAGAGGGGGGAGGTGAAGAGAGAGGAGGTGAAGAGGGGGGAGGTGAAGAGGGGGAGGTGAAGAGAGGAGGTGAAGAGAGAGGAGGTGAAGAGAGGTAAAGAGGGGGAGGTGAAGAGAGAGGAGGTGAAGAGGGGGAGGTGAAGAGAGGAGGTGAAGAGAGAGGAGGTGAAGGGGGAGAAGGAGGAGGTGAAGAGGGAGGAGGTGAAGAGGGGGGAGGTGAAGAGGGGGGAGGTGAAGAAAGAGGAGGTGAAGAGGGGGGAGGTGAAGAGGGGGAAGGTGTGAAGAGGGAGGAGGTGAAGAGGGGGAGGTGAAGAGAGAGGAGGTGAAGAGAGAGGTGAAGAGGGGGGAGATGGAGAGAGAGGAGGTGAAGAGAGAGGAGGTGAAGAGGTGGGAGGTGAAGAGAGAGGAGGTGAAGAGGGGGGAGGTGAAGAGGTAGGAGGTGAAGAGGGGGGAGGTGAAGAGAGGAGGTGAAGAGAGAGATGAAGAGGGGGGAGGTGAAGAGAGAGGAGGTGAAGGGGGGAGAAGGAGGAGGTGAAGAGGGAGGAGGTGAAGAGAGAGGAGGTGAAGATGGGGGAGGTGAAGGGGGGAGAAGGAGGAGGTGAAGAGGGAGGAGGTGAAGAGAGAGGAGGTGAAGAGAGAGGTGAAGAGGGGAGGTGAAGAGAGAGGAGGGGAAGAGGGGGGAGGTGAAGAGGGGGGAGGTGAAGAGGGGGAGGTGAAGAGAGAGTAGGTGAAGAGGGGGGAGGTGAAGAGGGGGGGTGAAGAGGGAGGAAGTGAAGAGAGAGGAGGTGAAGAGGGGGGAGGTGAAGAGAGAGGAGGTGAAGAGGGGGAGGTGAAGAGGGAGGAGGTGAAGAGGGGAGGGGAGAAAGAGGAGTGTACTCTGGGCTGAATGTAAATTCAGGTACCACAGAAAATGATCTAGTAGATACCTTTGAATGCAGCCATCACAGGTGATGTCAGGTTAGCTCCTGTGTCGCGGTCATCTGTTTTCTGACTTGTCTTCATCCTCCGAGGATACCCTTCACCTGAGGAGGGGCGGCAGGTAGCCTAGTGGTTAGAGTGCACTGGTCTAGTAACCGAAAGGTTGCAAGATCGAAACCCCGAGCTGACAAGGTACAAATCTGTAGTTCTGCTCCTGAACAGGCAGTTAACCCACTGTTCCTAGGTCGTCATTGAAAATAATAACTTCTTCTTAACTGACTTGACTAGTTAAATAAATATACATAAAAAAGGAGACAGGGAGATCATGGTTATCAGATGTTAATGGTCACATGGTTATCAGATGTTAATGGTCACATGGTTATCAGATGTTAATGGTCACATGGTTATCAGATGTTAATGGTCACATGGTTATCAGATGTTAATGGTCACATGGTTATCAGATGTTAATGGTCACATGGTTATCAGATGTTAATGGTCACATGGTTATCAGATGTTAATGGTCACATGGTTATCAGATGTTAATGGTCACATGGTTATCAGATGTTAATGGTCACATGGTTATCAGATGTTAATGGTCACCTACACATGGTTATCAGATGTTAATGGTCACATGGTTATCAGATGTTAATGGTCACATACACATGGTTATCAGATGTTAATGGTCACATGGTTATCAGATGTTAATGGTCACATGGTTATCAGATGTTAATGGTCACATGGTTATCAGATGTTAATGGTCACCTACACATGGTTATCAGATGTTAATGGTCACATACACATGGTTATCAGATGTTAATGGTCACATGGTTATCAGATGTTAATGGTCACCTACACATGGTTATCAGATGTTAATGGTCACCTACACATGGTTATCAGATGTTAATGGTCACATGGTTATCAGATGTTAATGGTCACATGGTTATCAGATGTTAATGGTCACATGGTTATCAGATGTTAATGGTCACCTACACATGGTTATCAGATGTTAATGGTCACATGGTTATCAGATGTTAATGGTCACATACACATGGTTATCAGATGTTAATGGTCACATGGTTATCAGATGTTAATGGTCACATGGTTATCAGATGTTAATGGTCACATGGTTATCAGATGTTAATGGTCACCTACACATGGTTATCAGATGTTAATGGTCACATACACATGGTTATCAGATGTTAATGGTCACATGGTTATCAGATGTTAATGGTCACCTACACATGGTTATCAGATGTTAATGGTCACCTACACATGGTTATCAGATGTTAATGGTCACATACACATGGTTATCAGATGTTAATGGTCACATGGTTATCAGATGTTAATGGTCACCTACACATGGTTATCAGATGTTAATGGTCACCTACACATGGTTATCAGATGTTAATGGTCACATACACATGGTTATCAGATGTTAATGGTCACATGGTTATCAGATGTTAATGGTCACATGGTTATCAGATGTTAATGGTCACATGGTTATCAGATGTTAATGGTCACATGGTTATCAGATGTTAATGGTCACATGGTTATCAGATGTTAATGGTCACATGGTTATCAGATGTTAATGGTCACATGGTTATCAGATGTTAATGGTCACATACACATGGTTATCAGATGTTAATGGTCACATGGTTATCAGATGTTAATGGTCACCTACACATGGTTATCAGATGTTAATGGTCACCTACACATGGTTATCAGATGTTAATGGTCACATGGTTATCAGATGTTAATGGTCACCTACACATGGTTATCAGATGTTAATGGTCACATGGTTATCAGATGTTAATGGTCACCTACACATGGTTATCAGATGTTAATGGTCACATGGTTATCAGATGTTAATGGTCACATGGTTATCAGATGTTAATGGTCACATGGTTATCAGATGTTAATGGTCACATGGTTATCAGATGTTAATGGTCACATGGTTATCAGATGTTAATGGTCACATGGTTATCAGATGTTAATGGTCACATGGTTATCAGATGTTAATGGTCACATGGTTATCAGATGTTAATGGTCACATGGTTATCAGATGTTAATGGTCACATACACATGGTTAGCAGATGTTAATGGTCACATACACATGGTTATCAGATGTTAATGGTCACATACACATGGTTATCAGATGTTAATGGTCACATACACATGGTTATCAGATGTTAATGGTCACATGGTTATCAGATGTTAATGGTCACATGGTTATCAGATGTTAATGGTCACTTGGTTATCAGATGTTAATGGTCACATACACATGGTTAGCAGATGTTAATGGTCACATACACATGGTTAGCAGATGTTAATGGTCACATACACATGGTTATCAGATGTTAATGGTCATATACACATGGTTAGCAGATGTTAATGGTCACATACACATGGTTATCAGATGTTAATGGTCACATACACATGGTTAGCAGATGTTAATGGTCACATACACATGGTTAGCAGATGTTAATGGTCACATACACATGGTTAGCAGATGTTAATGGTCACATACACATGGTTATCAGATGTTAATGGTCACATACACATGGTTATCAGATGTTAATGGTCACATACACATGGTTAGTAGATGTTAATGTGAGTGTTGCGAAATGCTTGTGCTTCTAGTTCCGACAATGCAGTAATAACCAACGAGTAATCTAACCTAACAATTCCACAACTACTACCTTATACACACAAGTGCAAAGGGATAAAGAATATGTACATAAAGATATATGAATGAGTGATGGTACAGAACGGCATAGGCAAGATGCAGTAGATGGTATCGAGTACAGTATATACAGTGGGGCAAAAAAGTATTTAGTCAGCCACCAATTGTGTAAGTTCTCCCACTTAAAAAGATGAGAGAGGCCTGTAATTTTCATCATAATTGGTGGCTGACTAAATACTTTTTTGCCCCACTGTAATTTGGAATTTTTGTCTGCGTTGTCGTGACCGCTATTTCCGGTGGATTCCTGGGCATAACGCACCAAACTAACGGAGGTATTTGGATATAAAAAATATCTTTATGGAACAAAAGGAACATTTGCTGTCTAACTGGGAGTCTCGTGAGTGAAAACATCAAAAGATCATCAAAGGTAAACGGTTAATTTGATTGCTTTTCTGATTTTCGTGACCAAGCTTCCTGATGCTAAGTGGAAATAATGCTATGCTATCGATACGCTTGTATTGCTTTCGCTGTAAAGCATAATTTCAAAATCTGAGACGACAAGGTGATTAACAAAAGGCTAAGCTGTGTTTCAAAATATTTCACTTGTGATTTCATGAATATGAATATTTTCTAGTAATATTTTTTGACTGTGCTATTCGGGAGGGGTAGTTCTAAGAGGTTTTAAATGCAAGTAAAACTAAATGCATGCTCTTCAATCGATCGCTACCAGCACCTGCCCGCCCGTCCAGCATCACTATTCTGGACGGTTCTGACTTAGAATATGTGGACAACTACAAATACCTAGGTGTCTGGTTAGACTGTAAACTCTCCTTCCAGACTCACATTAAGCATCTCCAATCCAAAATGAAATCTAGAATCGTCTTCCTATTTCGCAACAAAGCATCCTTCACTCATGCTGCCTAACATGCCCTCATAATACTGATCATCCTACCGATCCTTGACTTCGGTGATGTCATTTACAAAATAGCCCCCAACACTACTCAGCAAATTGGATGCAGTCTATGACAGTGCCATCCATTTTGTCACCAAAGCCCCATATACTACCCACCACTGCGACCTGTATGCTCTCGTTGGCTGGCCCTTGCTTCATACTCGTCGCCAAACCCACTGGAACCAGGTCATCTTTAAGTCTATGCTAGGTAAAGCCCTGCCTTATCTCAGCTCACTGGTCACCATAGCAGCATCCACCCGTAGCACGCGCTCCAGCAGGTATTTCTCACTGGTCATCCCCAAAGCCAATTTCTCTTTTGGCCGCCTTTCCTTCCAGTTCTCTGCTGAAAAATGACTAGAACGAACAGGAAAAAAATCACTGAAGCTGGAGACTCATATCTCCCTCACTAGCTTTTGATTTTTTTTGCTGCTTTTGCACCCCAGTATCTCTACTTGCACATTCATCTTCTGCACATCTATCACTCCAGTGTTTAATTGCTAAATTGTAATTATTTCGTCACTATGGCCTATTTTTTGCCTTTCTTCCCTTATCTTACCTCATTTGCACACACTGTATATAGACTTTTTTCTATTGTGTTATTGACTTGTTCTCAACTTGCCTACCTGGTTAAATAAAGGTGAAATAAAAATGTACAAATTAAATTCCCATGGAAAGTTTCCACCTCTGAATATTCCCCAAACTGTGCAACCCTAGGCAATAAGGCACCTTGGGGGTTTGTGGCATATAAGGACCATATATAATACCACGGCTACGGGCTGTATCCAGGCACTTCGCATTGCGTCCTGCTGAAGAACAGCCCTTAGCCGTGGTATATTGGCCATATACCACACCTCCTTGGTCCTTATTAGTTAAAAATACCACAGCTTTCAGCCAATCAGAATTCAGGGTTCAAACCACTACGTTTATAATTTACATTATAAACGGTATTACAAAACATGTATTTTTACTGGTTTAATTACGTTGGTAACCAGTTTATATTAGCAATAAGGCACCTCGGTAGTTTGTTGTATTTGACCAATATTCCACGGCTAAGGGCTGTATCCAGGCACTCCGCATTGCGTCATGCGTAAGAAAGTATATTGTCCATCTACCACACCCCATTGGGGCTTATTGCATAAATATAGCGAGTGTAGGCTTTATGGAACAAACGTGATTAGCTAGCTAGCTATGTGAATTCCACATGTGGCGCTGCATTGATGCGAAATTAGGAGTCCGCAGTTTTCTCCTTTTATCAAATACAGAGCATTGCGACTTTACACATCATACATAATGTTAATAATGAATTTGATTACCTTCCCGCTTGCTCATAACTTCTATATAATCGTATTATCGTACAGGAATGTTCTTATTTTACAGTTACCTAGCTAGCAGCATTCTAATTACAACCTTAAGTGACTGTTTATTTGGGATTGTGTGCAAGTTGAAGAAGCATGATACCCATGTAAATCGCCTTAACCATTAGAGTTATTTTGATTCATCAAATACATTTTCAGAAGAACAGAAGGATACTGGAAGAATACTGAAAAACCCTACACAATGTTTGCATTATTTTATGTAATGTAGAAGAGTAAACACAAAGCTTTGTTGTATTCGAATATTCCGGCATTCCTAGGGAAACCCCCTTCTTTTGGAGCGATGCATTTTGGGAAATGTAGTTTCTGGTAGAACAGCCGTGGTGTCCGTGATGATCCGTTTAAAAAAAATGTATTTGTCAACTTTTGTTCAAAATTGATAGGCTACATAAGCATCATTGCCATTTGCCTATAGCCTATGTAATAAATCAGCCTATAGCAAAGATTCCTCGGCTTTGTAATACTTAGGTTCAGACTACAGAGCACCAACATTACAAGGACAGTATTAATAGGCCAGAAATAACAGAATAATCCCTTATCTTTTGTTTTTATTTGATTTACAAATCTATTTTAGTGTACATATCTGTTAAATAGTTAGTAGACATACATAACAAAGCTGGGACTTTGTGACCTCTATTATTGGACAGATCAGATTTTCTCTCTCTCTCTCTCTCTCTCTCTCTCTCTCTCAATTTAAGGGCTTTATTGGCATGGGAAACATAATTACAATGAAAAAGCAAGTGTAATAGGTAATAAACAAAAGTGAAATAAATAATAAAAATGAACAGTAAACATTACACTCACAACATTTCCAAAAGGATAAAGACATGGCAAATGTCATATGATGTCTATATATACGACGTGCAAATGCTTAAATTACAAAAGGGAAAATAAATCAACATAAATATAGGTTGTATTTACGATGGTGCTTGTTCTTCACTGGTTTCCCTTTTCTTGTGGCAGCAGGGCACACATCTTGCTGATGTGATGGCACACTGTGATATTTCACCCAAAAGATATGGGAGTTTATCAAAATGGGGTTTGTTTTCGAATTCTTTGTGGATCTGTGTAATCTGAGGGAAATGCGTGTCTCGAATATGGTCATACATTTGGCAGGTTAGGAAGTGCAGCTCTGTCCCGAGGAAACCCGACTGTGTACGTGCCACACGCCTGGTGCCGTCTTGGAGAGCTGCCGTGCGTCCTTGTGGGCTGCACTGAACAGGGAACAGGCCTCTCTTTGCAAATAAATTAATTTAAAATCCTACAATGTGATTTTCTGGATTTTTTTTCTCATTTTGTCTGTCATAGATTAAGTGTACCTATGATGAAAATTACAGGCCTCTCTCATCTTTTTAAGTTGGAGAACCTGCACAATTGGTGGCTGGCTAAATACTTTCCCCCCACTGTCGATGCAGAGTAGATGCCAGTTCAGTTGCACTGAGCAGTTATGGCAATGCATTACATTTTTATTTCAAATCAAATCAAATCATCAGGTGCTTCTACACCTGCATTGCTTGCTGTTTGGGGTTTTAGGCTGGGTTTCTGTACAGCACTTTGAGATATCAGCTGATGTACGAAGGGCTATATAAATACATTTGATTTGATTAAATGTATTTACTTTCATTTATTTGTTCTATGCACAGCTAACTTTCAAAATGTCGAATTATTCTATGCACATTTTAATACCGAATGTAGGCCAATAAAAACAGGGAGGAGATTTTGAGGACATAATAAGGTTATTTTTGTAATATCTTAGCACACTGAGGCAGGGATGCGGGGAGAAGAACCACATTTCTCAGATGTCATGGGTCAAGTGCAAGTACAGATGATCACATGTAGCATCACCCTCATGCACTCCAGGTAAGTTCATGTACATACGTGACAATTGTTGTATTCTCGGGCTAAGTCCAGAGGAAGAGGGAGACCCAACTCGAGGAAAAAAATGTGTCTCCCTCCAGCAGGTGGCGTTTTCCTGTTGTTTCACCCACCAAGCAAGGAGACTTTAAATTGATGTCAATGAGAGTTTCGAATTTGGTCAACAAAGAAATTAATGGCTTATTTCTACGTGAGGTTTATTTGATCGATTAGAGGTTTCTTAATGCTTAAGTTGTTACGAGTGTACGGCTATAAGTAGGACACGTGACATCCCGGTAAAAAAACACTTATAGTTCCTGTTTGTATCATAATGGGTCGTGAATGGGAGTCCCATAGTGCGGCGCACAATTGGCTCAGCGTGGTCCGGGTTTGACCAGTGTAGGCCGTCATTGTAAATAATAATGTGTTCTTAACTGACTTACCTTGTGAAATAAAGGTTTAAAAATATATATATGTTGTCTCGAGATGGCTATACATATTCATGACATGAGACTAGTAGCATAATACAGGCGGTTGACGTCAACAACCCGAATCAAATGTTACAAAATGGATTACAATAATGAGATGTATCCACCCATTCAAAGAAAGGAGAGACGGGAGCAAGACAGACTGCCGTCGCTTTGTGGACAACGATTGTTAGCGCAGAGGGACAGGTATCTTGTCAGTGTATCCATAATATTTGCATAGCCCAACGTTTTGCAACTAAAACTAGAGTTTCTACTAGACACATTCAGGCTCCCCGCTGTCTTCCGTTGAAGAAACGTTTTGCTACGGAATGGCGTGATGGATGAGCCACGGAGAGAGGGAGCGCGGAGCTGAATATACATACTGTCATCCGTGTAGGACACCGACGGGCGCACACGGGGAAGGGTACCATGCGGGACAGATGGTTAGCGCCTCGCTACAAAACGACCCGGAGACTTGGATTTATCGATATGTTGGGCTCGAACGCACCGACTCTCCTATTAAAGTGTAATATAAAGTAAACAACAGAATACCTGTGATGAAATGATCGGGTCTTATGTCGTCGGGAGCTGGTTTTCAGGTTCACTCTGTGTGTATTACATCCACATTGATCAGTAGAAGGACGAGTGTAAAGGATTAGATTTTAAGACCGTAACATTAGTCAACTTTACTTCCAACTGCACACATGGAGACTAAACATAAGACTGTAGCCCAGACTACTCAGGACTTGGAGCGAGAAAGACAGTATTGTGAACTTTGTGGGGAAATGGAAAATCTCCTCAAGTGCGGCCGGTGTCGAAACTCGTTTTACTGCAGCAAGGAGCACCAGAAGCAGCACTGGAAAATGCACAAGGTGAATTGTAAAGAATCCGAGGCGAAGTCGTAGGTTTCAAAACAGAAACCTGCTGGACGTCAGGCACCGTTTCGGGGGATAGAGGGACAGACACTACCGGAACAAAACACCCGTGCTACATCTCGGAGTGGAGAGACTATAATGAAAGGGTTCATAACCAGCGCGGTGTCCTCGGTCTATAAGCCCGGCTGGTTGAATAACCATACCAAACCCTGCGGACAAACCACCACCCGGTCCACGCCTCAGAAACTCGCCAGGGAGTACATCGTCCCGTGTATGACTAAGCATGGGATATGTGTAGTTGACAACTTCATCGGCGGGGAAAAGGGGCTGGCCATCCTGGAGGACGTTAAAGTGCTGCATAAAACCGTGAAGTTTACCGACGGTCAGTTGGTCAGTCAGAAAACGGACTCCATTAAAGACATTAGGGGGGGGGGGGTAAGATCACATGGATCGAGGGCCGAGAGTGTTAGAAATTGGATATGTAGACGGACGAGTCGGTCAAGGATCGATTCAGACAAGGTGGTAAATTGTATGACAAGCTACAGTTTATTCAGAGTGAAGATATCTAGAACAGCGTAATTACGGCTCTCCCGATGGTTCGTACGGAAGCGCAGACGAAGAAGAGACCGTTACAATCAGTACACCACTATTATATAGAAAAGAAAGTAGGTTGATTCTGGAAGATCGGATCTTTGGATTGGTTCAGCTGGGGTGTAGTCTGTAGTCTTCCGCCATTGGCTCAGTAGTCTGTCCGTCATCGTAGAATCCTCTTCGGGCATTCAACGTTCAGCTACAACGGAGATCATGTGTGTGTGCGCTGGTTTTGGCCATTAGTGTAATGCGGGAGCTATCCTGTAGGGGACCCCACAGGCTCAACTCTGAGTTGTAGCCCTTTATCAACAATAGTTTGGTCACCTGCATAAGAAATAGCATTTCTCTACAAGAGTCCGGGTGTGAGAAGATCCGCTTCCTCAAGAGCCATATGGATGATCTGGCCAGACATTGTAATGGTCAACGGGGGAACTTTACAATTAATGGACGGACTAAAGTAAGTAGCCAGGTTAAATACATTTAAACTTGGGTATAATCCTTGTCTTGGACCATATTGGCCCAGCGTCGTCCAGGTTTAGCCAGGGTAGGCTGTCACTGTAACTAAGAATTTGTTCTTAACTGACTTGCCTAGTTAAATCCAGGTTACATGTGAAGTCCTATAGACAAGGCTGTGTCCCAAAGGGCACCCTGTTCCCTACATTAAGCCCTTTGGATCCTGGTCAAAAGTAGTCCACTAGAAAATAGGGTGACATTTGGTTTGGACTATAGGTGTGGTTACAACAGCATGACTGTGGGATTACATGTATTACTAGTAATCAAAATGCCAGGAACATTTCTCCTGTTGAATGCTTCAGATATACATGTGCTGGGGCTTTCCATAGGCCTTCATGTTAGCTGTACACGTCGTATAGTCGTAATATATAACTTTGTGTGTGTGTGTGTGTGTGTGTGTGTGTGTGTGTGTGTGTGTGTGTGTGTGTGTGTGTGTGTGTGTGTGTGTGTGTGTGTGTGTGTGTGTGTGTGTGTGTGTGTGTGTGTGTGTGTGTGTGTGTGTGTGTGTGTGCATTTTGCATTTGCATTTGACTCCTGCATACTTTGTTGACTACAAACTTTCTTTACCCGACCGTGGGACAGACTGTTTGTTCCCACACTGAGGACTCTGACTCTCTATTGGTTACACAGACTTTTGGCCTCCCATCCTATTCTAACCACCTCTCGCCAGCTTTGTATTCATGTATACTGTAGGTAGGGGTAAAGGATAGATAATAGACAGTAACAGCAGTATACTGTAGGTAGGGGTAAAGGATAGATAATAGACAGTAACAGCAGTATACTGTAGGTATGGGTAAAGGATAGATAATAGACAGTAACAGCAGTATACTGTAGGTAGGGGTAAAGGATAGATAATAGACAGTAACAGCAGTATACTGTAGGTAGGGGTAAAGGATAGATAATAGACAGTAGCAGCAGTATACTGTAGGTAGGGGTAAAGGATAGATAATAGACAGTAACAGCAGAATATGTGGTGATTGTGGAAGTGTGTGTGGCATCAGAGTGTGTGTGTGGACGTATGTAGTGTGTGTGTTGGTGAGTGTGTGTGATTCGTCAGTGCAGGTGGTCTGGGTAACCTTTTGATTAGCTATGTAGCAGTCTTGTTTAGCAGTCTCATGACTTGGGGGGTAGAAGCTGTTCAGGGTCCTGTTGGTTCCCGACTTGGTGAGCTGGCCTTCTTCTACTCTACCCTACCCCCCCCCCCCCCCCCCAAGTTGCTTGGGCCGGAGAGAGGGGAGAGAGGTCAATCGTGTATAGGATGGATTTGATATATGCCTGTTGATATGGAGGATTGTTTATGGTTCTGAGTTTGAGAAGAGAACATAGTTTAGGAGACAAAGCTGAACGATGAATTATGCCGATGCTGTCTTATCCTGTGTGTGTCTTTGCTATAAAGGATCTCAGTTGAAATGTGGTGGGGACTCTCAGAGAATCCATTGATAGACACTGAATTGATCTGAGAGTCACAGGGTTGTGATAGAGCTCATATAATTAAAGATGGACTTTGTGATAACTAACTCTGACTTGTGTGTCGTTTGCTCTCATGATTTGGTAAATAGAGGACATTTCCACAACACTGGGCTGGTGGAGGACAGGGGGAGAGACTGGGCTGGTGGAGGACAGGGGGAGAGACTGGGCTGGTGGAGGACAGGGGGAGAGACTGGGCTGGTGGAGGACTGGGGGAGAGACTGGGCTGGTGGAGGACTGGGGGTGAGACTGGGCTGGTGGAGGACTGGGGGAGAGACTGGGCTGGTGGAGGACAGGGGGAGAGACTGGGCTGGTGGAGGACTGGGGGAGAGACTGGGCTGGTGGAGGACTGGGGGAGAGACTGGGCTGGTGGAGGACTGGGGGAGAGACTGGGCTGGTGGAGGACTGGGGGAGAGACTGGGCTGGTGGAGGACTGGGGGAGAGACTGGGCTGGTGGAGGACTGGGGGAGAGACTGGGCTGGTGGAGGACTGGGGGATAGACTGGGCTGGTGGAGGACTGGGGGATAGACTGGGCTGGTGGAGGACTGGGGGAGAGACTGGGCTGGTGGAGGACTGAGGGAGAGACTGGGCTGGTGGAGGACTGGGGGAGAGACTGGGCTGGTGGAGGACTGGGGGAGAGATGGGGCTGGTGGAGGACTGGGGGAGAGACTGGGCTGGTGGAGGACTGGGGGATAGACTGGGCTGGGGGAGAGACTGGGCTGGTGGAGGACTGGGGGAGAGACTGGGCTGGTGGAGGACTGGGGGAGAGACTGGGCTGGTGGAGGACTGGGGGAGAGACTGGGCTGGTGGAGGACTGGGGGAGAGACTGGGCTGGTGGAGGACTGGGGGAGAGACTGGGCTGGTGGAGGACTGGGGGAGAGACTGGGCTGGTGGAGGACTGGGGGATAGACTGGGCTGGTGGAGGACTGGGGGATAGACTGGGCTGGTGGAGGACTGGGGGAGAGACTGGGCTGGTGGAGGACTGAGGGAGAGACTGGGCTGGTGGAGGACTGGGGGAGAGACTGGGCTGGTGGAGGACTGGGGGAGAGATGGGGCTGGTGGAGGACTGGGGGAGAGACTGGGCTGGTGGAGGACTGGGGGATAGACTGGGCTGGGGGAGAGACTGGGCTGGTGGAGGACTGGGGGAGAGACTGGGCTGGTGGAGGACTGGGGGAGAGACTGGTCTGGTGGAGGACTGGGGGAGAGACTGGGCTGGTGGAGGACTGGGGGATAGACTGGGCTGGGGGAGAGACTGGGCTGGTGGAGGACTGGGGGAGAGACTGGGCTGGTGGAGGACTGGGGGAGAGACTGGACTGGTAGGCAAGTTGAAAACAAGTTCTCGTTTAAAACTGCGACCTGGCCAAGATAAAGCAAAAGCAGTGTGCCACAGACAACAACACAGAGTTACACATGGAGTAAACAATAAACAAGCCAATAACACAATAAACAAGTCAATGACACAGTAGGAAAAAAAATAAGGTCTATATATAGTG
The DNA here is from genome assembly GCF_002021735.2 of Oncorhynchus kisutch. NCBI lineage: Eukaryota > Metazoa > Chordata > Actinopteri > Salmoniformes > Salmonidae > Oncorhynchus > Oncorhynchus kisutch. The sequence goes on from NC_034198.2 coordinate 45,135,872, forward strand.
TGTGCAAAAGGCATGAGGAGGTAGGCAGTAAATAGGCCATAGGAGTGAATAATTACAATTTAGCAGATTAACACTGGATTGATAAATGAGCAGATGATGATGTGCAAGTAGAGGTACTGGTGTGCAAAAGAGCAGAAAAGTACATTTAATAAAAACAGTATGGGGATGAGGTAGTTAGATTGGGTGGGCTATTCACAGGTGGACTATGTACAGCTGCAGCAATCGGTTAGCTGCTCAGATAGCAGATGTTTGAAGTTGGTGAGGGAGATAAGTCTCCAACTTCAGCGATTTTTGCAATTCGTTCCAGTCACTGGCAGCAGAGAACTAGAAGGAAAGGCGGCCAAAGGAGGTGTTGGCTTTGGGGATGATCAGTGAGATATACCTGCTGGAACGTGTGCTATGGTTGGGTGTTGTTATCGTGACCAGTGAGCTGAGATAAGGCAGAGCTTTACCTAGCATAGACTTATAGGTGACCTGGAGCCAGTGGGTCTGGCAACGAATATGTAGCAAGGGCCAGCCGACTAGAGCATACAGGTCGCAGTGGTGGGTGGTATAAGGTGATTTGGGAACAAAACGGGTGGCACTGTGATAGACTGCAACCAGTTTGCTGAGTAGAGTATTGGAAGCTATTTTGTAGATGACATCACCAAAGTCGAAAATCGGTAGGATAGTCAGTTTTACTAGGGTAAGTTCAGCGGCATTAGTGAAGGAGGCTTTGTTGCGAAATAGAAAGTCGATTCTAGATTTGATTTTGGATTGGAGATGTTTAATATGAGCCTGGAAGGAGAGTTTACAGTCCTACCAGACACCTAGGTATTTGTAGTTGTCCACATATTCTAGGTCGGAACCGTCTAGGGTGGTGATGCTAGTCGGGCAGGCGGGTGCGGGCAGCGAACGGATTTGGTTTTACTAGCGTTTAAGAGCAGTTGGAGGCCATGGAAGGAGTTTTGTATGTCATTGAAGCTCGTTTGGAGGTTAGTTAGCACAGTGTCCAAGGAAGGGCCAGAAGTATACAGAATGGGTTCGTCTGCGTAGAGGTGGATCAGGGAATCACCCGCAGCAAGAGCGACATCATTGATATATACAGGGAAAATAGTCGGCCCGAGAATTGAACCCTGTTGAACCCCATAGAGACTGCCCGAGGTTCGAACAACATGCCCTCCGATTTGACACACTGAACTATCTTTAAGGTAGGGCTTAAACCTCTTGGACATGGGTAGGGCCTAAACCTCTTGGACATGGGTAGGGCCTAAACCTCTTGGACACGGGTAGGGTCTAAACCTCTTGGACACGGGTAGGGCCTAAACCTCTTGGACACGGGTAGGGCCTAAACCTCTTGGACACGGGTAGAGCCTAAACCTCTTGGACACGGGTAGGGCCTAAACCTCTTGGACACGGGTAGGGCCTAAACCTCTTGGACACGGGTAGGGCCTAAACCTCTTGGACATGGGTAGGGCCTAAACCTCATGCCCGTGCAGTACTCTATTCACTAGCTTCATTTGTCCTTCTCGGGATCGTGGCTCTAAATAACAAAACTGGCTAGTTTGCCTATACAGTGCATTCGGAAAGTATTCAGGCCCCTTGTCTTTTTCCACATTTTGTTACGTTACAGCCTTATTCTGAAATGGATTACATTTTTCCCCCTCCAATCTACACACACTACCCCATAATGACAAAGCTAAAACAGGTTTAGAATTTAGCAAATGTATTAAAAATAGGAAACAATCACATTTACATACAGTCATGAAAAGGTAAGTACACCCTTTGGAAAGACCCTTTTTAATATAATAACATATTTGGACACATGGACATTTGAGCTAAATTCCAACCACAAAATGTTTTACTTTGAAACTGTTATGCAATTAAAATAAACAAAAAGGCAATATGCTGAATAAAAAATGTTTACACCTCTACCATCACCTACAATTAGGATCAGGTGCACCAAAACAGATGCAAATTATTAGGAAATCATAAGAGTACCTTGGGAGGGTCCTACCTTCCATAAAGATTAGAAGCTCGGTCTGGTTTGGTCTTAACATTATGACTATAACACATCATGCAAAGATCAAAATACCTCCAAGACCCTCAGAAGAAACATTATTGAGTCTGGGAAGGGTTTACAAATCCAGTAGTTCCATGTATATCGTTCCACTGTCCGACGGATCATCTACAAAATGGGGAACATTCCAGACCACTGGCAATCTACCTCGGACAGGTCGTCCCACCAAATTCAGCCCAAAAGCTGACCGAAAGAGGCTCAGAGAAGTCTCTAAGAGGGAAACATCAAGAAATCTAGAGGCCTCTTGCCACAATCAATATCGAAGTGCATGAGTCAACTGTCGGAAAGACACTGCACAAACTTGGCCTACATGGGAGGTCAGGAAGGAAGAAGCCTCTGCTCTCAAAAAATAATATTAAGACAAGTCTGGTGTTTGCCAGACAACACCTGGGTAAAGACCAAACTACTGGAACAATGTGCTCTGGACAAATTAGTCAAAGGTGGAGTTGTTTGGCCGCAATGCCAGACGCCATCTTCAGCGAAAACAAAACACTCATACCAACCGTAAAGCATGGAGGCAGTGGCATTATGGTTTGGGGCTGCTTTGCTGCCTCAGGGCCTGGCCAACTTGCCATCATTGTCAACCATGAATTCAATATTGTACCAGAGAATTATTGAGGAGAATGTTAGGCCATCTGTCAAAAAGCCGAAGCTGAATCAAACATGGGTCTTGCAACAGGACAATGATCCAAAACAAACAAGCAAAGCTACAACATAATGGCTCAAAATAAGAAATGGAAGGTTATGGAATGGCAGAGTCAGAGCCCAGATCTCAATCCTGTCCAAATGTAGGGTTCTGGAATGGCCGAGTCAGAGCCCAGATCTCAATCCTGTCCAAATGTAGGGTTCTGGAATGGCCGAGTCAGTGCCCAGATCTCAATCCTGTCCAAATGTATGGTTCTGGATTGGCCGAGTCAGAGCCCAGATCTCAATCCTGTCCAAATGTAGGGTTCTGGAATGGCTGAGTCAGAGCCCAGATCTCAATCCTGTCCAAATGTAGGGTTCTGGAATGGCCGAGTCAGAGCCCAGATCTCAATCCTGTCCAAATGGAGGGTTCTGGAATGGCAGAGTCAGAGCCCAGATCTCAATCTTGTCCAAATGTAGGGTTCTGGAATGGCCGAGTCAGAGCCCAGATCTCAATCCTGTCCAAATGTAGGGTTCTGGAATGGCCGAGTCAGTGCCCAGATCTCAATCCTGTCCAAATGTATGGTTCTGGATTGGCCGAGTCAGAGCCCAGATCTCAATCTTGTCCAAATGTAGGGTTCTGGAATGGCTGAGTCAGAGCCCAGATCTCAATCCTGTCCAAATGTAGGGTTCTGGAATGGCCGAGTCAGAGCCCAGATCTCAATCCTGTCCAAATTGACTTTTTCACATGACTAATGATTCAAACCCCTTCCTCAGTACTTTCTTGAAGCACCTTTGGCAGTGATTACAGCCTCGAGTCTTCTTGGGTATGACGCTACAAGCTTGGCACACCTGTATTTGGGGAGTTTCTCACATTATTTTCTGCAGATCCTCTCAAGCTCTGTCAGGTTGGATAGGGAATGTCGCTGCACAGCTATTTTCAGGTCACTTCTGAGATGTTTGATTGGGTTCATTTCCGGGCTCTGACTTGTCCCCAAGCCACTCCCGCGTTGTCTTAGCTGTGTGCTTAGGATCGTTGTTCTGTTGGAAGGTGAACCTTCGCCACAGTCTGAGGACCTGAGTGCTATGGATCAGATTTTCATTAAGGATCTCTGTGTACTTTGCTCCGTTTATCTTTCCTTCGATCCTGACTAGTCTCTCAGTCCCTGCCGCTGAAAAACATCCCCACAGCCACCACTATGCTTCACCGTAGGGATGGTGCCAGGTTCTCTCCAGATGTGACGCTTGGCATTCAGGCCAAAGAATTCAATCTTGGTTTCATCAGCCCAGAGAATCTTGTTTCTCATGATCTGAGAGTCTTTAGGTGCCTTTTGGCGAACTCCAAGAGAAACTCCAAGCGGACTGTCATGTGCTTTTTACTGGCCACTCTACAATAAAGGCCTGATTGGTGGAGTGCTGCAGAGCTAGGAGAACCTTCCAGAAGGACAACCATCTCCACAGAGGAACTCTAGAGCTCTCTTAGAGTGACTTTCGGGTTCTTCATCACGTCCCTGACCAAGGCCCTTCTCCCGCAATTGCTTAGTTTGGCTGGGCGGGCAGCTCTCGGACTAGTCTTGGTGGTTCCAAACTTCTTTAATTTTAGAATGAGGGAGGCCACTGTAATCTTGGGGACCTGAGCTTAATTTATAGCAAAGGGTGTGGATACTTATGTAAATAAGATATTTATAAAAAACAGTTTTCTCTTTGTCATTATGGGGTATTGTGTGTAGATTGATGGGGGGGGATATTTATTACATTAGAATAATTTATTATTATTAGAATAAGGCTGAAATGTAACCAAATGTGGAGATAGTCAAAGGGTCTGAATGCTTTCCGAATGCACTGTCCATTTTAAATCCTAACTGACTAACTACCTGTGTGCTTATGTCTGCAGACCTGCCAGGTAAAGTGTTCAATTTGTTGAGTAACAACTGACAAGGAGTTTTGAAAAAGTGAATAAACAGATTTGCACAAAGAGATTTAATAGACATATCCCAGAATCTTACACTAATCACAATTTCTCTGCCTCTGTGTTGGTCAGGTTTTCACCTTCCCCATGGTGTCAGACATGGCCCATGTGAAGCTTAAGTTCCTCTTCAACGTCACTGTGTGTCTCCGGGTTCTTCACTGACCTCCGGAAGACCCAGTCCCTCTTCTCCATGGCTACTAGAGCCCACAGCAATGACTTCATCCTTTATAAGCCCAGTGTTGGGGTCTACCAGACAACTGATGAAGGTGATGAGTAGAGACTGGACTTGAACAGACTGATGAAGGGGATGTGTTTATAAGAGACTGAGTATTTGTATTTACTATGGATCCCTATTCCTGCCAAGGCAGCAGCTCCTCTTCCTGGGGTTTATTATGGATCCCCATTAGTTCCTGCCAAGGCAGCAGCTACTCTTCCTGGGGTTTATTATGGATCTCCATTAGTTCCTGCCAAGGTAACAGCTACTCTTCCTGGGGTTTATTATGGATCTCCATTAGTTCCTGCCAAGGCAACAGCTACTCTTCCTGGGGTTTATTATGGATCCCCATTAGTTCCTGTCAAGGCAGCAGCTACTCTTCCTGGGGTTTATTATGGATCCCCATTAGTTCCTGTCAAGGCAACAGCTACTCTTCCTGGGGTTTATTATGGATCCCCATTAGTTCCTGCCAAGGCAACAGCTACTCTTCCTGGGGTCCAGCAGAATTTAGGCAGTTATACAATTTAAAGAATATTGCAATACATTCATAACATATTTCACAACAGACTAAGCCCTCAGGCCCCTACTCCACTACCACGGTATGCATGGGTGTCTGGGCTGTGTACCAGTAGTTCAAACAGACAGCGTGTGCATTCAACATGTAGGGTGAGACGGACAAGTAGGGTGAGACAGACAGACATACACCATGGAGCTACTGTAGTCCAGGTGCAACAACACTAGGGCCTGTAGGACCTGCCTTTGACAGTGCTGTTAAGAAGGTAGAGCAGCGCTTTATTATGGACAGACTTCTCCCCATCTTAGCTACTGTTGTATCAATATGTTTAGACCATGACAGTTTATAATCCAGGGTTACTCCAAGAATTTTTGTCACCTCAACTTGGTCAATTTCCACTTTCCATGATTTATTACAAGATTTAGTTGACGTTTAGTGAATGATTTGTCCCAAATATAATGCTTTTAGTTTTCGAGGTATTCAGGACAAACGTATTCCTTGCCACCCACTCTGAAACTGACTACAGCTCTTTGTGAAGGGTTGCAGTGATTTCACTTGCTGTAGTAGCTGACGGGTATAGTGTCGGGTCATCCACATACATAGACACACTGGCTTTACTCAAAGCGTTAGTGAAGATTGAAAAAATTAAGAGGCCTAGACAGCTGCCCAGGGGAATTTCTGATTCTACCTGGATTTTCTTGGAGAGGCTTCCTTTAAAGAACACCCACTGTGTTCTGTTAGACAAATAACTATTTATCCACAATATAGCAGGGGGTGTAAAGCCATAACAAATAAATTTTTCCAGCAGCAAACTATGATCGATAATGTCAAAACCGTCACCAAAGTCTAACAAGACAGCCCCCACAATCTTTTTATCATCAATTTCTCTCAGCTAATCATCATTTGTGTAAGTGCTGTGCTTGTTGAATGTCCTTCCCTAAAGTGTGCTAAAAGTCTGTTGTCAATTTGTTTACAGTAAAATAGCATTGCATCTGGTATAACGCAATTTTTTCCCCAAAAGTTTACTAAGGGTTGGTAACAGGCTGATTGGTCAGCTATTTGAGCCAGTAAAAGCCAGGGGCTTTACTATTCATAAGTAGAGGAATGACTTTAGCTTCCATCCAGGCCTGAGGGAACACGCTCTCTAGTAGGCTCAAATAGAAGATGTGGCAAATAGGAGAGGCAATATTGTCCACTATTATCCTCAGTAATTTTCCATCCAAGATGTCAGACCCCGGTGGCTTGTCATTGTTGATAGACAACCTCTTCCACACTCATTTGACAGAATTCAAAATGACAATGATTGTCTCTCATAATTGGTCAGATATACTTGGATGTGTCAGCGTTTGTTGCTGGCATGTCAAGTTTGCTAATCTTGCCAATGATTTTTTTCTTTAAGTAGTTGGCAATATCAGTAGGTTTTGTGATGAGACATATGATTCAATGAATGATGAAGCTGAGTTTGCCTTATTGCCCAAAATGTAATTTAAGGTGCTCCAAAACTTTTTACTGTCAATCTTTGTCATTTTCTTTTTCATAGTATAGTTGATTTTTATTCAGTTTAGTCACGACTTCTTAATTTGCAATACGTTTTGCAATTGGTTGAGCAGCCAGACTTATTTGCCATATCACTCTCAACCATACCATTTTTTAATTACTCATCAATTCACAGGGATTTAATCGTTTTTACAATCATTTTCTTAGTGGATGCATGCTTATTAGTAACTGGGATAAGTAATTTCATAAATGTGTGAAGTGCAGCGTCTGGTTGCTCCTCATTACTCACCACAGACCAGCAGCGTCTGGTTGCTCCTCATTACTCACCACAGACCAGCAGCGTCTGGTTGCTCCTCATTACACACCACAAACCAGCAGCGTCTGGTTGTTCCTCATTACACACCACAAACCAGCAGCGTCTGGTTGTTCCTCATTACACACCACAGACCAGCAGTGTCTGGTTGCTCCTCATTACACACCACAGACCAGCAGCGTCTGGTTGCTCCTCATTACACACCACAGGCCAGCAGCGTCTGGTTGCTCCTCATTACTCACCACAGACCAGCAGCGTCTGGTTGCTCCTCATTACACACCACAGACCAGCAGCGTCTGGTTGCTCCTCATTACACACCACAGACCAGCAGCGTCTGGTTGCTCCTCATTACACACCACAGACCAGCAGCGTCTGGTTGCTCCTCATTACACACCACAGGCCAGCAGCGTCTGGTTGCTCCTCATTACTCACCACAGACCAGCAGCGTCTGGTTGCTCCTCATTACACACCACAGGCCAGCAGCGTCTGGTTGCTCCTCATTACTCACCACAGACCAGCAGTGTCTGGTTGCTCCTCATTACTCACCACAGACCAACAGCGTCTGGTTGCTCCTCATTACTCACCACAGACCAACAAATATGCTTTACATCATCAACATATGATTCACTACAAAACTTACTGTATGACCTCTTATACACTATATTAGGCCCAGCCTGACCTCTTATACACTATATTAGGCCCAGCCTGACCTCTTATACACTATATTAGGCCCAGCCTGACCTCTTATACACTATATTAGGCCCAGCCTGACCTCTTATACACTATATTAGGCCCAGCCTGACCTCTTATACACTATATTAGGCCCAGCCTGACCTCTTATACACTATATTAGGCCCAGCCTGACCTCTTATACACTATATTAGGCCCAGCCTGACCTCTTATACACTATATTAGGCCCAGCCTGACCTCTTATACACTATATTAGGCCCAGCCTGACCTCTTATACACTATATTAGGCCCAGCCTGACCTCTTATACACTATATTAGGCCCAGCCTGACCTCTTATACACTATATTAGGCCCAGCCTGACCTCTTATACACTATATTAGGCCCAGCCTGACCTCTTATACACTATATTAGGCCCAGCCTGACCTCTTATACACTATATTAGGCCCAGCCTGTCCTCTTATACACTATATTAGGCCCAGCCTGACCTCTTATACACTATATTAGGCCCAGCCTGACCTCTTATACACTATATTAGGCCCAGCCTGACCTCTTATACACTATATTAGGCCCAGCCTGACCTCTTATACACTATATTAGACCCAGCCTGACCTCTTATACACTATATTAGACCCAGCCTGACCTCTTATACACTATATTAGGCCCAGCCTGACCTCTTATACACTATATTAGGCCCAGCCTGACCTCTTATACACTATATTAGGCCCAGCCTGACCTCTTATACACTATATTAGGCCCAGCCTGACCTCTTATACACTATATTAGGCCCAGCCTGACCTCTTATACACTATATTAGGCCCAGCCTGACCTCTTATACACTATATTAGGCCCAGCCTGACCTCTTATACACTATATTAGACCCAGCCTGACCTCTTATACACTATATTAGACCCAGCCTGACCTCTTATACACTATATTAGGCCCAGCCTGACCTCTTATACACTATATTAGGCCCAGCCTGACCTCTTATACACTATATTAGGCCCAGCCTGACCTCTTATACACTATATTAGGCCCAGCCTGACCTCTTATACACTATATTAGGCCCAGCCTGACCTCTTATACACTATATTAGGCCCAGCCTGACCTCTTATACACTATATTAGGCCCAGCCTGACCTCTTATACACTATATTAGGCCCAGACTGTCCTCTTATACACTATATTAGACCCAGCCTGACCTCTTATACACTATATTAGGCCCAGCCTGACCTCTGATACACTATATTAGAACCAGCCTGACCTCTGATACACTATATTAGACCCAGCCTGACCTCTTATACACTATATTAGACCCAGCCTGACCTCTTATACACTATATTAGGCCCAGCCTGACCTCTTATACACTATATTAGGCCCAGCCTGACCTCTTATACACTATATTAGGCCCAGCCTGACCTCTTATACACTATATTAGGCCCAGCCTGACCTCTTATACACTATATTAGGCCCAGCCTGACCTCTTATACACTATATTAGGCCCAGCCTGACCTCTTATACACTATATTAGGCCCAGACTGTCCTCTTATACACTATATTAGACCCAGCCTGACCTCTTATACACTATATTAGGCCCAGCCTGACCTCTGATACACTATATTAGAACCAGCCTGACCTCTGATACACTATATTAGACCCAGCCTGACCTCTTATACACTATATTAGACCCAGCCTGACCTCTTATACACTATATTAGGCCCAGCCTGACCTCTTATACACTATATTAGGCCCAGCCTGACCTCTTATACACTATATTAGGCCCAGCCTGACCTCTTATACACTATATTAGGCCCAGCCTGACCTCTTATACACTATATTAGGCCCAGCCTGACCTCTTATACACTATATTAGGCCCAGCCTGACCTCTTATACACTATATTAGGCCCAGCCTGACCTCTTATACACTATATTAGGCCCAGCCTCTGGAACTTTGGTTTTCCTAGATATGGCTACTATATTGTGATCACTACAGAGCTGTTTCCTACAGCCATGAGCTGTTTCCTACAGTCATGAGCTGTTTCTTACAGTGATGAGCTGTTTCTTACAGTCATGAGCTTTTTCCTACAGCCATGAGCTCTTTCTTACATCGATGAGCTGTTTCTTACAGCCATGAGCTGTTTCTTACAGCCATGAGCTGTTTCTTACAGCCATGAGCTGTTTCTTACAGCCATGAGCTGTTTCTTACAGCCATGAGCTGTTTCTTACAGTGATGAGCTGTTTCTTACAGTGATGAGCTGTTTCTTTCAGTGATGAGCTGTTTCTTACAGTCATGAGCTGTTTCTTACAGTCATGAGCTGTTTCTTACAGTGATGAGCTGTTTCTTACAGTGATGAGCTGTTTCTTACAGTGATGAGCTGTTTCTTACAGTGATGAGCTGTTTCTTTCAGTCATGAGCTGTTTCTTACAGTGATGAACTGTTTCTTACAGTGATGAGCTGTTTCTTACAGTGATGAACTGTTTCTTACAGTGATGAGCTGTTTCTTACAGTGATGAGCTGTTTCTTACAGTGATGAGCTGTTTCTTACAGTCATGGGCTGTTTCTTACTTGCTGAAACAGCATGATGTTATGTCATTCAAGATCAGAGCCACTTTCCTGAAGAATCAAAACTCTTCAGTTAGTTTTTCTACCTGGTTACAATGCCTTCAGAAAGCATTCATACCCCTTCACTTATTCCACGTTTTGTTACAGCCTAAATTGAAAGGGAAAACATGTTTTTCTTTAAGAATGTTGGCAAATTTATTGAAAACGAAATACAGAAATATTTAATTCACACCCCTGAATGTGGCAAAGCAATTAATTTTTGGTCCTGAATATGAAGCAGTATGTTTGGGGCAAATCCAATACAACACATCACTAGGTACTACTCTCCATATTTTCTACTTTCTATTTTCTACTCAAGCACATTGGTGGCTGCATCATGTTATGGGTATGCTTGTAATCGTTACGGTATGGGAAGTTTTTCAATATAAAGAAATTGAATGGAGCCAAGCACAGTCAAAATCCTAGAGGAAAACCTGGTTCAGTTTGTTTTCCACCACACACTGGTGTCACGCCCTGACCTTAGAGAGACGTTTTATTTCTCTATTTGGTTAGGTTGGGGTGTGATTTGGGGTGGGCATTCTATGTTGTGTATTTCTATGTTGGCCTGATATGGTTCCCAATCAGAGAGAGCTGTTTATCGTTGTCTCTGATTGGGGATCATATTTAGGCAGCCCTTTTGCCCACTTTCTGGTGTGGGATCTTGTCTACATTTATTGCCTTAGTGCACATCAGTAGCTTCACGTTTCGTTTGGTTGTTTGTTGTTTTTGTTCAGTGAGTTTCGGTTTATTAAAATTATGTGGAACTCTACTTACGCTGTGCCTTGGTCAGATCATTACGACGATTGTGACAGAAGGTCCCACCAAAAATGGACCAAGCATTTGGGAGGAGATCCTGGATGGAAAAGGACCCTGGATGCAGGCCGGGGAGTATCACCATCCTCAGGAGGAGACAGAGGTAGCAAAAGGGAAACGGCGACAGTTCCCAGTCCAGAGCTTCCGGCGACGTTTCACAGTCCGGAACCTCCAAAGACGGTCCACAGTCCAGAACCTCCAAAGATGGTCCACAGTCCGGAACCTCCAGCGACGGTCCCCAGTCCGGGGTCTCCAGCGACGCGCCCCAGTCCGGGGTCTCCAGCGACGGTCCGCAGTCCGGGGCCTCCAGGGACGAGCCGCAGTCCGGGGCCTCCAGGGACGAGCAGCAGTCCAGAGTCTTCAGCGACTAGCCCCAGTCCGGGGTCTCCAGCGACGGTCCGCAGTCCGGGGCCTCCAGGGACGAGCCGCAGTCCGGGGCCTCCAGGGACGAGCCGCAGTCCAGAGTCTTCAGCGACGAGCTGCAGTCCAGAGCCTCCAGCGGTGGTTCCCAGTTCTGAGACTCCGGCGATGATCCTTGGTCCGGTTCCACAGAAGCGGAGGGATCAGTGAAGAGAGCGGGGACTACACCCCGAACCGGAGCCGCCACCGAGGGTAGATGCCCACCCGGACCCTCCCCTATAGGTTCAGGTTTTGCGTCCGGGAGTCCGCACCTTTGGGGGGGGGGGGGGGGGCTCTGGGTACTGTCAAGCCCTGACCTTAGAGAGCCGTTTTATTTCTCTATTTGGTTAGGTTGGGGTGTGATTTGGGGTGGGCATTCTATGTTGTGTATTTCTATGTTGGCCTGATATGGTTCCCAATCAGAGAGAGCTGTTTATCGTTGTCTCTGATTGGGGATCATATTTAGGCAGCCCTTTTTCCCACTTTCTGGTGTGGGATCTTGTCTACATTTATTGCCTTAGTGCATGCACATCAGTAGCTTCACGTTTCGTTTGGTTGTTTGTTGTTTTTGTTCAGTGAGTTTCGGTTTATTAAAATTATGTGGAACTCTACTTACGCTGTGCCTTTCTATTTCTGTGTTTGGCCTGGTATGGTTCTCAATCAGAGGCAGCTGTCAATCATTGTCCCTGATTGAGAACCATATTTAGGTAGCCTATTTTCCATTGTGTTTTGTGGGTGATTGTTTCCAGTCTGTGTGTGTCTACACCAGACAGAACTGTTCCTGTTGTTTCCAGTCTGTGTGTGTCTGCACCAGACAGAACTGTTCCTGTTGTTTCCAGTCTGTGTGTGTCTGCACCAGACAGAACTGTTCCGGTTGTTTCCAGTCTTTGTGTGTCTGCACCAGACAGAACTGTTCCTGTTGTTTCCAGTCTGTGTGTGTCTCCACCAGACTGAACTGTTCCGGTTGTTTCCAGTCTTTGTGTGTCTCCACCAGACTGAACTGTTCCTGTTGTTTCCAGTCTGTGTGTGTCTCCACCAGACTGAACTGTTCCGGTTGTTTCCAGTCTTTGTGTGTCTCCACCAGACTGAACTGTTCCTGTTGTTTCCAGTCTGTGTGTGTCTCCACCAGACTGAACTGTTCCGGTTGTTTCCAGTCTGTGTGTGTCTCCACCAGACTGAACTGTTCCGGTTGTTTCCAGTCTGTGTGTGTCTCCACCAGACTGAACTGTTCCTGTTGTTTCTTTGTTGTTTTGTTATTCAGTGTTCAGTTTACTTTATTAAAAAGATGAACACGTAGCACACTGCGCATTGGTCCTCACCTTATTCTCCTTCATCCAACAGCCGTTACAGATCGTGACAACTGAGAGATTAATTCACCTTTCAGCAGGACAATAACCTAAAAACCAAGGCCAAATATACACTGGAGTTGCTGACCAAGAAGACAGTGAATATTCCTGAGTGGCCGATTTACAGTTTTGACTTAAATGTACTTGCAAATCTATGGCGAGACCTGAAAATGGTTCTCTAGCAAAGATCAACAACCAATTTGACAGAGTTTGAAGACTTTTGAAAAGAACAATGGGCAAATGTTGCACAATCCAGGTGTGGAAAACTCTTCGAGACTCGCAGTTGAAATCACTCTTTGAGACTTACCCAGAAAGACTCACAGCTGTAATCACTCTTAGAGACATACCCAGAAAGACTCACAGCTGTAATCACTCTTAGAGACATACCCAGAAAGACTCGCAGCTGTAATCACTCATAGAGACTTAACCATAAAGACTTGCAGCTGTAATCACTCAGAGACTTACCCAGAAAGACTTGCAGCTGTAATCATTCTTAGAGACTCACCCAGAAAGACTTGCAGCTGTAATCATTCTTAGAGACTCACCCAGAAAGACTTGCAGCTGTAATCATTCTTAGAGACTCACCCAGAAAGACTTGCAGCTGTAATCATTCTTAGAGACTCATCCAGAAAGACTCGCAGCTGTAATCACTCATAGAGACTTACCCAGAAAGACTCGCAGCTGTAATCGCTGCCAAAGGTGCTTCTACAAAGTATTGACTCTGGGTTGTGAATACTTATGTAAATGAGATATTTCTATGAAAACATGTTTTCACTTTGTCATTATGGGGTATTGTGTGTAGATGGGTGAAAACAAATGAATTGAATCCATTTGAATTCAGGCTGTAACATAAGTCAAGTGGTATGAATACTTTCTGAAGGCCCTGTATACCCACTCCATAGACACACCTTCTACATTTCATCTTAAAGTTACGTTGTTAGTGGCCATCAGAGAAAAGGGAAGTCCACACATGTTTTTATTATTATTAGCGTTCAAGCTAGGCAATCATGTTCAGTTTAAACTCCTGAGAAGTCAGAGGTGAAAGGTCAGAGGTTATTCTGCACCAGGACACGGTAGAGACAGTAGAGCTCAAATGTCCACGACAGTGTAGTTGAGCTCATACAAACATCATGAAAGACAAGGTGGGACTCTATCAAGATACAGTATACTGTCATGATCTCTTCTCTTATGAACATGGTTACTATGTTCCATCTCATAGTTGAACGCATCCATGTTTATTGTTTCTGTCTGTCTGTGAGTTCTGACTCAGAGAAAATAGAAAGGAAAATAAGTTTCTTATAGTTTCATGGTGACCTTCATTCGGTGACGTGTATTCATGAATGCCAAGGTAAGCCAGCCTTCCCCAAAACATTGACGAAGGAAAATAAATACTTAAAATAATTCATCTTTGGTCTCTCTGCGTTTCATAATGTACCTTCAGTTCCCAAGAGGCTGAATGTATCTCACAGAAGAAAGCATTCGAGCGAGCAAAACAGCGGCCCTCTGTCTCTCTACGTAGAGCCCATCTACAGTGCCTTGCGAAGGTATTCGGCCCCCTTGAACTTTGCGACCTTTTGCCACATTTCAGGCTTCAAACATAAAGATATAAAACTGTATTTTTTTGTGAAGAATCAACAACAAGTGGGACACAATCATGAAGTGGAACGACATTTATTGGATATTTCAAACTTTTTTAACAAATCAAAAACTGAAAAATTGGGCGTGCAAAATTATTCAGCCCCCTTAAGTTAATACTTTGTAGCGCCACCTTTTGCTGCGATTACAGCTGTAAGTTGCTTGGGGTATGTCTCTATCAGCTTTGCACATCGAGAGACTGACATTTTTTCCCATTCCTCCTTGCAAAACAGCTCGAGCTCAGTGAGGTTGGATGGAGAGCATTTGTGAACAGCAGTTTTCAGTTCTTTCCACAGATTCTCGATTGGATTCAGGTCTGGACTTTGACTTGGCCATTCTAACACCTGGATATGTTTATTTTTGAACCATTCCATTGTAGATTTTGCTTTATGTTTTGGATCATTGTCTTGTTGGAAGACAAATCTCTGTCCCAGTCTCAGGTCTTTTGCAGACTCCATCAGGTTTTCTTCCAGAATGGTCCTGTATTTGGCTCCATCCATCTTCCCATCAATTTTAACCATCTTCCCTGTCCCTGCTGAAGAAAAGCAGGCCCAAACCATGATGCTGCCACCACCATGTTTGACAGTGGGGATGGTGTGTTTAGGGTGATGAGCTGTGTTGCTTTTACGCCAAACATAACGTTTGCATTGTTGCCAAAACGTTCCATTTTGGTTTCATCTGACCAGAGCACCTTCTTCCACATGTTTGGTGTGTCTCCCAGGTGGCTTGTGGCAAACTTTAAACAACACTTTTTATGGATATCTTGAAAAATGTCTTTCTTCTTGCCACTCTTCCATAAAGGCCAGATTTGTGCAATATACGACTGATTGTTGTCCTATGGACAGAGTCTCCCACCTCAGCTGTAGATCTCTGCAGTTCATCCAGAGTGATCATGGGCCTCTTGGCTGCATCTCTGATCAGTCTTCTCCTTGTATGAGCTGAAAGTTTAGAGGGATGGCCAGGTCTTGGTAGATTTGCAGTGGTCTGATACTCCTTCCATTTCAATATTATCGCTTGCACAGTGCTCCTTGGGATGTTTAAAGCTTGGGAAAGCTTTTTGTATCCAAATCCGGCTTTAAACTTCTTCACAACAGTATCTCGGACCTGCCTGGTGTGTTCCTTGTTCTTCATGATGCTCTCTGCGCTTTTAACGGACCTCTGAGACTATCACAGTGCAGGTGCATTTATACGGAGACTTGATTACACACAGGTGGATTGTATTTATCATCATTAGTCATTTAGGTCAACATTGGATCATTCAGAGATCCTCACTGAACTTCTAGAGAGAATTTGCTGCACTGAAAGTAAAGGGGCTGAATAATTTAGCATGCCCAATTTTTCAGTTTTTGATTTGTTAAAAAGGTTTGAAATATCCAATAAATGTCGTTCCACTTCATGATTGTGTCCCACTCGTTGTTGATTCTTCACAAAAAAATACAGTTTTATATCTTTATGTTTGAAGCCTGAAATGTGGCAAAAGGTCGCAAAGTTCAAGGGGGCCGAATACTTTCGCAAGGCACTGTATCTGATGCAATATGGTCATAAAGAGTATCACATTGTTGCCGCCTGTAGCATTGAAGACAAGGGAAGCCAGTCAGCAGCTGAAAAAAGTATAAAAAATGTGCCAATCAGCATTGAGCTCAACTGTGAATGTTCCTGCCGCACGTAAAGAAAGAGTCAAGGGAAGCCAGCTTGGATTTGGCGTCACTCCTATCAAATCCCATTGACATACGTCATTGACAGAAAGACATGAATTGTTGCATCTTGTTGTGTTGTTATCCACACACACACACACAGAAATCAGGACCACATCATATTTAGCTTACGTTGATTGGACTAAATGGTTTTTGGTATATTTTAGTTGTCACTGTATTAGACTAAGCAGAGGTGATTTGATGATGTTGAAAAGGTCCTCGAATAGTGGAGGCAGCTCCTGTTTTCTTTGCGCCTTTCAGTAACTCTCTAAGGGCTATTTAACCAAGAAGGAGGGGAGGAGGCACAGGCCTCCACAATCACCCCACCTCAACCCAATTGAGATGGTTTGGGATGGGTTCGACGACAGAGTGAAGGAAAAGCAGCCAACAAGTGCTCAGCATGCAGTTGAAGTCGGAAGTTTACATACACTTAGGTTGAAGTCATTAAAACTAGTTTTTCAACCACTCCACAAATTTCTTGTTAACAAACTATAGTTTTGGCAAGTCGGTTAGGACATCTACTTTGTGCATGACACAGGTAGTTTTTCCAACAATTGTTTACAGACATATTATTTTACTTATAATTCACTGTATCACAATTCCAGTGGGTCAGAAGTTTACATACACTAAGTTGACTGTGCCTTTAAATGGCTTGGTAAAGTCCAGAAAATGATGTCATGGCTTTAGATGCTTCTGATAGGCTAATTGACATAATTTGAGTCAATTGGAGGTGTACCTGTGGATGTATTTCAAGGCCTACCTTCAAACTCAGTGCCTCTTTGCTTGACATCATGGGAAAATCTAAATAAATCAGCCAAGACCTCAGGATTTTTTTTTACCAATTTCCAAACACCTGAAGGTACCACGTTCATCTATACAAACAATAGTACGCAAGTATAAACACCATGGGACCACGCAGCTGTCATACTGCTCAGGAAGGAGATGCATTCTGTCTCCTAGAGATTAATGTACTTTGGTGAGAAGTGCAAATCAATCCCAGAACAACAGCAAAGGACCTTGTGAAGATGCTGGAGGAAACAGGTACAAAAGTACCTATATCCACAGTAAAAACGAGTCATATATCTACATAACCTGAAAGGCCGCTCAGCAAGGAAGAAGCCACTGCTCCAAAACCACCATAAAAAAGCCAGACTACGGTTTGCAACTGCACACGGGGACAAAGATAGTACTTTTTGGAGAAATGTCCTCTGGTCTGATGAAACAAAAATAGAACTGTTTGGCCATAATGACCATGGTTATGTTTGGAGGAAGAAGGGGGATGCTTACAAGCCGAAGAACACCATCCCAACCGTGAAGCACGGGGTTGGCAGCATCATGTTGTGGGGTTGCTTTGCTGCCGGAGGGACTGGTGCACTTCACAAAATAGATGGCTTCATGAGGGAGGAAAATTATGTGGACATATTGAAGCAACATCTCAAGACATCAGTCAGGAAGTTTAACTTGGTCACAATGGGTCTTCCAAATGGACAATGACTCCAAGCAGACTTCCAAAGTTGGGGAAAAATGGCTTAAAGGACAACAAAGTCAAGGTATTGGAGTGGCCATCACAAAGCCCTGACCTCAATCCCATAGAAAATTTGTGAAACTGAAAAAGCATGTGCGAGCAAGGTGGCCTACAAACCTGACACAGTTACAGACACAGGCTAAAATTCACCCAACTTATTGTGGGACGCTTGTGGAAGGCTACCCGAAACGTTTGTCCCAAGTTAAGCAATTTAAAGGCAATGCTACCAAATACTAATTGAGTGTATGTAAACTTCTGACCCACCCATGTGATGAAAGAAATAAAAGCTGAAATAAATAATTCTCTCTATTATTCTGACATTTCACATTCTTAAAATAAAGTGTTGATCCTAACTGACCTAAGACAGGAAATGTTTACGAGGATTAAATGTCAGGAATTGTGAAAACTGAGTTTAAATGTAGTTGGCTAAGGTGTATGTAAACTTCTGACTTCAACTGTATGTGGGAACTCCTTCAAGACTGTTGGAAAAGCATTCCAGGTGAAGTTGGTTGAGAGAATTTCCAGAGTGTGTCAAGCTGTCATCAAGGCAAAGGGTGGCTACTTTAAAGAATAATAATTTGCTTAACACCTTTTTGGTTACTACATTATTCCATATGTCTTATTTCATAGTTTTGATGTCTTCACTATTATTCTACAATGTAGAAAATAGTGAAAATAAAGAAAAAAACTTGAATGAGTAGGTTTTTCCAAACTTTTGACTGGTACTGGTATAAGCAGTTTTCTACTGTGTTATTGACTTGTTAATTGTTTACTCCATGTGTAACTCTGTGTTGTTGTCTGTTCACACTGCTATGCTTTATCTTGGCCAGGTCGCAGTTGCCAATGAGAACTTGTTCTCAACTAGCCTACCTGGTTAAATAAAGGTGTTCTCAACTAGCCTACCTGGTTAAATAAAGGTGTTCTCAACTAGCCTACCTGGTTAAATAAAGGTGTTCTCAACTAGCCTACCTGGTTAAATAAAGGTGTTCTCAACTGGTCTACCTGGTTAAATAAAATTAAAAAAGCATACCTCTCAAGCTGTCTGTTCCCTCCTGACTGGTGGTTATTTTTTAAAGAAACGAAATATGCTTATCTGCATCTCTGCTAAAATCTGAGTAAAAGACTGAAAGGAATGTGGGTATTATTTAGTAAATTGAATAATTGCTTGCCAGCTAAGAAACTTAGACAAGCTAACTACTTGGTGGCTTCTTGGTAGCTCGTTATGAGTTTGGGACCCTGTCTGGACGAGCTAAAGCCAACTTTATAAAATTGCTAGGTGGCTAGTAGTATTACAGAGAAATAACAACAAAATAATGTACCAATTATTTTGTGAATTATTCAACATTTTTAAGGGACAAATCTGGGGGCACATGCCCCTGTGCCCCCTATTGGCATGACGCCTCTGATTCCTTCCCCAAGGCAAGTGTTTAGTCCTCGCTACAGCAGCTGGCGACAGACGGGTCTGACCCATATTTCCTCGTCATAGCGAGGTCTCCCCCAGCTGATTGCGTGATTCTCTCACCTCCGGATCAAGCTGCCTTCTGATGAAGCGCCCTCCTCAAACGGAATATGCAGAAACACAAGGGACATTTTGGTGAGAGACACGGCACAACCACAGCAAGCGGCTGATGAGACAATAGCCTGTAGCTCACCGTCAACAATAATACACATCGTGCTTCGTGGTCTGTCGTCATTCCATCCGGTCTGGAACGTTCCGCGGTTTACCTTTCAAGATTGTTCATCCCCATCGGTGTGATATTTGACAGGTCCCTTTGTTGGGTGGAGTCAAGTCCGAAATGTTCTATATTGGAATCATCACTGGCATCATTCCAGGTGGGTGAAACAAATCGCGTTCATAAGTTGTTTTCAGGGCTCCTACATGCATTATGATATATTCAAATATTGTAAGTTCATTTGGAAATGTTAATTATGAAACTAGTGGATTTATAGCGTATTGGCTTTAAAGTAATCTAAAACCATTGTAGGCTAAGGAAGGGGGGTATTATAGCAGGAGAACAGCCCTTATTGCCATGGTGATAAATAACCATATGTAGCGCCTTAGTTTCACCGTTAGATCTGGTTGAATAAGCCCTACAATGAGCCCTATAATTAAGGCTATATATTTAGTGCTTAAGGTCTCTGGTTATAATGGTGTGTGTGGGGTGTAGGGGTTAGGTTATTACACTAGATGATGCCCGGGTCTGTAACAACGTTATCAGTTGCTACCGGGTTATAACAGGTTGTTTTGGGCGCACCAACCATTGAAAATGATTCAATTGAATAAACTAGTAGCCTAGTTGTTATGTCTCGTGGGTTTCATAACCATGTCATTATAACAATAAATGTTGAGATGAGAGGCAGGATTTCAGTTCAACCATTTACAGTGCATCAGGAAACTATTCAGACCCCTTGACTTTTTCCTCATTTTGTTACCTTACAGCCTTGTTCGAAATGGATTTTAAAAAGGTGTACTCTTCAATCTACACACAACACCCCATAATGACAAGTGAAATTTAGACATTTTTGCAAATTTATGAAACATGAAAACAGATAAATTTACATAAGTATTCAGACCTTTTGATATAAGACTCAAAATTGAGCTCAGGTGCATCCTGTTTCCATTGATCATCCTTGAGATGTTTCTACAACTTGATAGGAGTCCACCTGTGGTAATTTCAATTGATTGGACATGATTTGGAAAGGCACACACCTGTCTATGCAAGATCCCACACTTGACAGTGCATGTCAGAGCAAATATCAAGCCATGTGAGGTTGAAGGAATTGTCTGTAGAGCTCCGAGACAGGATTGTGTCGAGGCACAGATCTAGGGAAGGGTACCAAAAAATGGCTGCAGCATTGAAGGCCCCCAGGAACACAGTGACCTCCATCATCCTTAAATGGAAGAAGTTTGGAACCACCAAGACTCTTCCCAGAGCTGGCCTCCCAGCGGAGCCTTGGTCGGGGTGGTGACCAAGTACCTGATGGTCACTGACAGAGCTCCAGAGTTCCTCTGTGGAGATGGGAGAACTTTCCAGAAGGACAACCATCTCTGCAGCACTCCACCAATCAGGCCTTTATGGTAGAGTGGCCAGACGGAAGCCACTCCTCAGTAAAAGGCACATGACAGCCTGCTTGGAGTTTGAAAAAAGGCACCTAAAGGACTCTCAGACCATGAGAAACAAGATTCTCTGGTCTGATGAAACCAAGAATGAACTCTTTGGCCTGAATGCAAGCATCACGTCTGCAAACCTGGGACCATCCCTACAGTGAAGCATGGTGGTGGCAGCATCTTGCTGTGGGGATTTTCTTTCAGAGGCAGGGACTGGGAGACTAGTCAGGATAGAGGGAAAGATGAATGGAGCAAAGTACGAAGAGATCCTTGATGAAAACTTGCTCCTTAGCTCTCAATACCTCAGACTGGGGTGAAGATTCACCTTCCAACAGGACAAAGACCCTAAGCACATAGCCAAGATAATGCAGGATTGGCTTCGGGACAAGTCTCTGAATGTCCTTGAGTGTCCCAGCCAGAGAACAGACTTGAATCCGATCGAACATATCTGGAGAGACCTGAAAATAGTTGTGCAGTGATGCTCCCCATCCAACCAGACACAGCTTGAGAGGATCTGCAGAGAAGAACAGGAGAAACTCCCCAAATACAGGTGTGCCAAGCTTGTAGCGTCATACCCAAGAAGACTCAAGGTTATAATCACTGCCAAAGGTGCTTCAACAAAGTACTGAGTAAAGGGTCTGAATACTAATGTAAATGTAATTTTTCAGTTTGTATTTTTATAAATGTTTTACAAATCTCTAAAAACCTGTTTTTGCTTTCTCATTATGGGGTATTGTGTGAGGACCGATGAGGGGAAAAAAACATTTAATCAATTTTAGAATAAGGCTGTAATGTAACAAAATGTGGAAAAAGTCAAGTGGTCTGAATACTTTCCGATAGAAAGAGACATACCAATACACAACATCTCCTCCCCACTGACTAAAATTGTCCCCATTCTAAAGTAAAATGATGAACAACCTTACAAGTCCAAGCGTCTTGGTGATATCTCTGGTAGGAACTCTCAACAGCAATATCTCAAGACTGGGGCGTAAGAGTTAGACTGGGTTAGACTGTGGAGTTAGGGTTAGACTGGGTTAGACTGTGGTGTTACGGTTAGACTGGGTTAGACTGTGGTGTTAGGGTTAGACTGGGTTAGACTGTGGTGTTAGGGTTAGACTGGGTTAGGGTTAAACTGGGTTAGACTGTGGAGTTAGGGTTAGACTGGGTTAGACTGTGGAGTTAGGGTTAGACTGGTTTAGACTGTGGTGTTACGGTTAGACTGGGTTAGACTATGGAGTTAGGGTTAGACTGGGTTAGACTATGGTGTTAGGGTTAGACTGGGTTAGACTGTGGAGTTAGGGTTAGATTGTGGAGTTAGGGTTAGACTGGGTTAGACTGTGGTGTTACGGTTAGACTGTGGTGTTAGGGTTAGACTGGGTTAGACTGTGGTGTTAGGGTTAGACTGGGTTAGACTATGGTGTTAGGGTTAGACTTTGGTGTTAGGGTAAGACTGGGTTAGACTGTGGAGTAAGGGTTAGACTGGGTTAGACTGTGGTGTTAGGGTTAGACTGTGGTGTTAGGGTTAGACTGGGTTAGACTATGGTGTTAGGGTTAGACTGGGTTAGGGTTAGACTGGGTTAGACTGTGGAGTTAGGGTTAGACTGGGTTAGACTGTGGTGTTACGGTTAGACTGGGTTAGACTGTGGTGTTAGGGTTAGACTGGGTTAGACTGTGGTGTTAGGGTTAGACTGGGTTAGGGTTAAACTGGGTTAGACTGTGGAGTTAGGGTTAGACTGGGTTAGACTGTGGAGTTAGGGTTAGACTGGTTTAGACTGTGGTGTTACGGTTAGACTGGGTTAGACTATGGAGTTAGGGTTAGACTGGGTTAGACTATGGTGTTAGGGTTAGACTGGGTTAGGGTTAGACTGGGTTAGACTGTGGAGTTAGGGTTAGATTGTGGAGTTAGGGTTAGACTGGGTTAGACTGTGGTGTTTGGGTTAGACTGTGGTGTTAGGGTTAGGGTTTAGAATAAGGCTGTAATGTAACAAAATGTGGAAAAAGTCAAGTGGTCTGAATACTTTCCGATAGAAAGAGACATACCAATACACAACATCTCCTCCCCACTGACTAAAATTGTCCCCATTCTAAAGTAAAATGATGAACAACCTTACAAGTCCAAGCGTCTTGGTGATATCTCTGGTAGGAACTCTCAACAGCAATATCTCAAGACTGGGGCGTAAGAGTTAGACTGGGTTAGACTGTGGAGTTAGGGTTAGACTGGGTTAGACTGTGGTGTTACGGTTAGACTGGGTTAGACTGTGGTGTTAGGGTTAGACTGGGTTAGACTGTGGTGTTAGGGTTAGACTGGGTTAGGGTTAAACTGGGTTAGACTGTGGAGTTAGGGTTAGACTGGGTTAGACTGTGGAGTTAGGGTTAGACTGGTTTAGACTGTGGTGTTACGGTTAGACTGGGTTAGACTATGGAGTTAGGGTTAGACTGGGTTAGACTATGGTGTTAGGGTTAGACTGGGTTAGGGTTAGACTGGGTTAGACTGTGGAGTTAGGGTTAGATTGTGGAGTTAGGGTTAGACTGGGTTAGACTGTGGTGTTACGGTTAGACTGGGTTAGACTGTGGTGTTAGGGTTAGACTGGGTTAGACTGTGGTGTTAGGGTTAGACTGGGTTAGACTATGGTGTTAGGGTTAGACTTAGATTAGACTTAGACTGGGTTAGGGTTAGACTGGGTTAGACTGTGGAGTTAGGGTTAGATTGTGGAGTTAGGGTTAGACTGGGTTAGACTGTGGTGTTTGGGTTAGACTGTGGTGTTAGGGTTAGACTGGGTTAGACTGTGGTGTTAGGGTTAGACTGGGTTAGACTATGGTGTTAGGGTTAGACTTTGGTGTTAGGGTAAGACTGGGTTAGACTGTGGAGTAAGGGTTAGACTGGGTTAGACTGTGGTGTTAGGGTTAGACTGTGGTGTTAGGGTTAGACTGGGTTAGACTATGGTGTTAGGGTTAGACTGGGTTAGGGTTAGACTGGGTTAGACTGTGGAGTTAGGGTTAGACTGTGGAGATAGGGTTAGACTGGGTTAGACTGTGGTGTTACGGTTAGACTGGGTTAGACTGTGGTGTTAGGGTTAGACTGGGTTAGACTGTGGAGTTAGGGTTAGACTGGGTTAGACTGTGGAGTTAGGGTTAGACTGGGTTAGACTGTGGAGTTAGGGTTAGACTGGGTTAGACTATGGTGTTAGGGTTAGACTGGGTTAGGGTTAGACTGGGTTAGACTGTGGAGTTAGGGTTAGACTGTGGAGTTAGGGTTAGACTGGGTTAGACTGTGGAGTTAGGGTTAGACTGGGTTAGACTGTGGTGTTCGGGTTAGACTGGGTTAGACTGTGGTGTTAGGATAAGACTGGGTTAGACTGTGGTGTTAGGGTAAGACTGGGTTAGACTGTGGAGTAAGGGTTAGACTGGGTTAGACTGTGGTGTTAGGGTTAGACTGTGGTGTTAGGGTTAGACTGGGTTAGACTGTGGTGTTAGGGTTAGACTGGGTTAGACTGTGGAGTTAGGGTTAGACTATGGAGTTAGGGTTAGACTGGGTTAGACTGTGGTGTTAGGGTTAGACTGTGGAGTTAGGATTAGACTGGGTTAGACTGTGGTGTTAGGGTTAGACTGTGGTGTTAGGGGTAGACTGGGTTAGACTGTGGTGTTAGACTGGGTTAGACTGTGATGTTAGGGTTAGACAGGGTTAGACTGTGGTGTTAGGGTTAGACTGGGTTAGACTGGTGTTAGGGTTAGACTGGGTTAGACTGGTGTTAGTGTTAGACTGGTGTTAGGGTTAGACTGGGTTAGACTGTGGTGTTAGGGTTAGACTGGGTTAGACTGGTGTTAGGGTTAGACTGTGGTGTTAGGGTTAGACTGGTGTTAGGGTTAGACTGTGTTAGACTGGTGTTAGGGTTAGACTGGGTTAGACTGTGGCGTTAGGGTTAGACTGGGTTAGACTGTGGCATTAGGGTTAGACTAGGTTAGACTGTGGAGTTAGGGTTAGACTGGGTTAGACTGTGGTGTTAGGGTTAGACTGTGGCGTTAGGGTTAGACTGGGTTAGACTGTGGCGTTAGGGTTAGACTGGGTTAGACTGTGGAGTTAGGGTTAGCCTGGGTTAGACCATTGTGTTAGGGTTAGACTGGGTTAGACTGGGGTGTTAGGGTTAGACTGGGTTAGACTGTGGTGTTAGGGTTAGACTGGGTTAGACTATGGAGTTAGGGTTAGACTGTGGTATTAGGGTTAGACTGTGGTATTAGGGTTAGACTGTGGAGTTAGGGTTAGACTGTGGTATTAGGGTTAGACTGTGGCGTTAGGGTTAGACTGTGGTATTAGGGTTAGACTGTGGCGTTAGGGTTAGACTGGGTTAGACTGTTGTTAGGGTTAGACTGTGGAGTTAGGGTTAGACTGGGTTAGACTATGGAGTTAGGGTTAGACTGTGGAGTTAGGGTTAGACTGTGGTATTAGGGTTAGACTGTGGTGTTAGTGTTAGACTGGGTTAGACTGTGGAGTTAGGGTTAGACTGATTTTAGGGTTAGACTGTGATGTTAGGGTTAGACTGTGTTAGACTGTGGTGTTAGGGTTAGACTGTGGAGTTATGGTTGGACTGGGTTAGACTATCGTGTTAGGGTTAGACTGTTGTATTAGGGTTAGACTGTGGAGTTAGGGTTAGACTGTGTTAGACTGTGGTGTTAGGTTTAGAATGTGTTAGACTGTGGCGTTAGGGTTGGACTGGGTTAGACTGTGGTGTTAGGGTTAGACTGGGTTAGACTATGGAGTTAGGGTTAGACTGTGGTATTAGGGTTAGACTGTGGAGTTAGGGTTAGACTGGGTTAGACTGTGATGTTAGGTTTAGACACTGGGTTAGACTGGTGTTACTATTAGACTGGGTTAGACTGGTGTTAGTGTTAGACTGGATTAGACTGGTGTTAGTGTTAGACTGGGTTAGACTGTGGTGTTAGGGTTAGACTGGGTTAGACTGGTGTTAGTGTTAGACTGGGTTAGACTGTGGTGTTAGGGTTAGACTGTGGTGTCGAGGTTGTAATGCCCCTCAGGGCTGATGTAGAGGTTGTAATGCCCCTCAGGGCTGATGTAGAGGTGGTTGGAATGCCCCTCAGGGCTGATGTAGAGGCGGTTGGAATGCCCCTCAGGGCTGGTGTAGAGGTTGTAATGCCCCTCAGGGCTGGTGTCGAGGTTGTAATGCCCCTCAGGGCTGATGTAGAGGCGGTTGTAATGCCCCTCAGGGCTGGTGTCGAGGTTGTAATGCCCCTCAGGGCTGATGTAGAGGCGGTTGTAATGCCCCTCAGGGCTGGTGTCGAGGTTGTAATGCCCCTCAGTGCTGATGTAGAGATGGTTGTAATGCCCCTCAGGGCTGATGTACAGGTTGTAATGCCCCTCAGGGCTGATGTAGAGGTTGTAATGCCCCTCAGGGCTGATGTAGAGGCGGTTGGAATGCCCCTCAGGGCTGATGTAGAGGCGGTTGGAATGCCCCTCAGGGCTGGTGTACAGGTTGGAATGCCCCTCAGGGCTGATGTAGAGGCGGTTGTAATGCCCCTCAGGGCTGGTGTCGAGGTTGTAATGCCCCTCAGTGCTGATGTAGAGATGGTTGTAATGCCCCTCAGGGCTGATGTACAGGTTGTAATGCCCCTCAGGGCTGATGTAGAGGTTGTAATGCCCCTCAGGGCTGATGTAGAGGCGGTTGGAATGCCCCTCAGGGCTGATGTAGAGGCGGTTGGAATGCCCCTCAGGGCTGGTGTACAGGTTGGAATGCCCCTCAGGGCTGATGTACAGGTTGGAATGCCCCTCAGGGCTGATGTAGAGGCGGTTGTAATGCCCCTCAGGGCTGGTGTAGAGATGGTTGTAATGCCCCTCAGGGCTGATGTAGAGGCGGTTGGAATGCCCCTCAGGGCTGGTGTAGAGATGGTTGTCATGCCCCTCAGGGCTGATGTAGAGGCGGTTGGAATGCCCCTCAGGGCTGGTGTAGAGGTTGTAATGCCCCTCAGGGCTGGTGTACAGGTTGTAATGCCCCTCAGGGCTGGTGTAGAGATTGGAATGCCCCTCAGGGCTGATGTAGAGATGGTTGTCATGCCCCTCAGGGCTGATGTAGAGATGGTTGTCATGCCCCTCAGGGCTGATGTAGAGATGGTTGTCATGCCCCTCAGGGCTGATGTAGAGGCGGTTGGAATGCCCCTCAGGGCTGGTGTACAGGTTGGAATGCCCCTCAGGGCTGATGTACAGGTTGGAATGCCCCTCAGGGCTGATGTAGAGATGGTTGGAATGCCCTTCAGGGCTGATGTAGAGGCGGTTGGAATGCCCCTCAGGGCTGGTGTGCAGGTTGGAATGCCCCTCAGGGCTGATGTACAGGTTGGAATGCCCCTCAGGGCTGATGTAGAGGCGGTTGTAATGCCCCTCAGGGCTGGTGTAGAGATGGTTGTAATGCCCCTCAGGGCTGATGTAGAGGTGGTTGGAATGCCCCTCAGGGCTGGTGTAGAGATGGTTGTCATGCCCCTCAGGGCTGATGTAGAGGCGGTTGGAATGCCCCTCAGGGCTGGTGTAGAGGTTGTAATGCCCCTCAGGGCTGGTGTACAGGTTGTAATGCCCCTCAGGGCTGGTGTAGAGGTTGGAATGCCCCTCAGGGCTGATGTAGAGATGGTTGTCATGCCCCTCAGGGCTGATGTAGAGATGGTTGTCATGCCCCTCAGGGCTGATGTAGAGATGGTTGTCATGCCCCTCAGGGCTGATGTAGAGGCGGTTGGAATGCCCCTCAGGGCTGGTGTACAGGTTGGAATGCCCCTCAGGGCTGATGTACAGGTTGGAATGCCCGTCAGGGCTGATGTAGAGGCGGTTGTAATGCCCCTCAGGGCTGGTGTAGAGATGGCTGTAATGCCCCTCAGGGCTGATGTAGAGGTGGTTGGAATGCCCCTCAGGGCTGGTGTAGAGATGGTTGTCATGCCCCTCAGGGCTGATGTAGAGGCGGTTGGAATGCCCCTCAGGGCTGGTGTAGAGGTTGTAATGCCCCTCAGGGCTGGTGTACAGGTTGTAATGCCCCTCAGGGCTGGTGTAGAGGTTGGAATGCCCCTCAGGGCTGATGTAGAGATGGTTGTCATGCCCCTCAGGGCTGATGTAGAGATGGTTGTCATGCCCCTCAGGGCTGATGTAGAGGCGGTTGGAATGCCCCTCAGGGCTGGTGTACAGGTTGGAATGCCCCTCAGGGCTGATGTACAGGTTGGAATGACCCTCAGGGCTGATGTAGAGATGGTTGGAATGCCCCTCAGGGCTGATGTAGAGGCGGTTGGAATGCCCCTCAGGGCTGGTGTGCAGGTTGGAATGCCCCTCAGGGCTGATCTACAGGTTGGAATGCCCCTCAGGGCTGATGTAGAGGCGGTTGTCATGCCCCTCAGGGCTGATGTAGAGATGGTTGTCATGCCCCTCAGGGCTGGTGTAGAGGTTGTAATGCCCCTCAGGGCTGATGTAGAGGTTGTAATGCCCCTCAGGGCTGGTGTACAGGTTGTAATGCCCCTCAGGGCTGATGTACAGTTTGTCATGCCCCTCAGGGCTGATGTAGAGATGTTTGTCAGACCTCTTCGCTCCATGTCTTGTTTGTGCTTCTTCTTCAATATAACCTTCTGGTTCTGGCTTCATCAGTCATATTTCTTTCTTTCTAGATTTCTTCTACTCAACCCCTAGATCATCATCATGAAAGACAACGTCGCCAACAGCACTCACCCAGCCTCTTGACTCCATGTATCTTTGTACTGCCAGGTCATCGTCATGAAGGACAGTGTGGTCAACAACAACAGCATCTCCCACGCCAGGAAAGCTGTGGAACAACTCATGATGGAGTCTTGTATGGACAGGATAAAGGTAAGGTACTGTAGGGGTGTGTGTGTGTCTGTGTGTGTGTCTGTGTGTGTGTGTGTGTGTGCGCGTGTGCATGTGCGTCTGTGTGTGTGTGTGTCTGTGTGTGTGTCTGTGTGTGTGTGTCTGTGTGTGTGTTAGATCAGAGTGATCCTCCAGGTTTGGTGAAGTTCATCCCAAATGGCACCCTATTCCCTTGATAGTGTACTACATAATGACACCCTATTCCCTTGATAGTGTACTACATAATGACACCCTATTCCCTTGATAGTGCACTACATAATGACACCCTATTCCCTTGATAGTGCACTACATAATGACACCCTATTCCCTATATAGTGCACTACATAATGACACCCTATTCCCTTGATAGTGTACTACATAATGACACCCTATTCCCTATATAGTGCACTACATAATGACACCCTATTCCCTATATAGTGCACTACATCTCTACAGAACTCCACCAATCAGGACTTAGTAGAGTGGCCAGACGGACATGACAGTCCGCTTGGAGTTTTCCAAAAGGCAGCTAAAGACTCTCAGACCATCAGAAACAAGATTCTCTGTTCTGATGAATCCAAGATTGAACTATTTGGCCTGATTGCCAAGCGTCACATCTGGAGGAAATCTGGCACCATCCCTACGGTGAAGCATGGTTGTGGCTGCATCATGCTGTGGGGATGATTTTCAGTGGCAGGGACTGGGAGAGTAGTCAGGATTGAGGCAGAGTACAGAGAGATCCTTGATGAAAACCTGCTCCATAGTGCTCAGGACCTCAGACTGGGGCAAAGGTTCACCTTCCAACAGGACAATAACCCTAAGCATACAGCCAAGACAACGCAGGAGTGGGACAACTCTCTGAATGTCTTTGAGTGGCTCAGCCAGAGCCCGGACTTGAACCCGATCGAACATCTCTGGAGAGACCTGAAAATGGCTGTACAGCGACGCTCCCCATCCAACCTGACAGAACTTGAGGATCTGCAGAGAAGAATGGGATAAACTCCCCAAATACAGGTGTGCCAGGCTTGTAGCGTCATACCCAAGAAGACTTGAGGCTGTAATCGCTGCCAAAGGTGCTTCAACAAAGTACTGAGTAAATGGTCTGAATACTTATTGAAATGCGATATTACATTTGCAAAAATGTCAAATAAACCTGTTTTTTTGTGTCATTATGGGGTGTTGTGTGTATATTGATGAGGACAAATTCAAGTTTAATACATTTTAGAATGCTGTAATGCAACAAAATGTTATCCAAGTCAAGGGGTCTGAATACTTTCTGAATGCACTGGAGACAGCATGGGACCCTTCTCCCCTCACCTCCCCTCCTCCCCTCCCCTCTCTTCTCCCTCTCCCCTCTCTTCTCCTCCTCCCCTCTCTTCTCCTCCTCCCCTCTCTTCTCCTCCCCTCCCTTCTCCCTCTCCCCTCTCTTCTCCTCCTCCCCTCTCTCCTCCTCCTCCCCTCTCTCCTCTCCTCCTCCTCCTCCCCTCTCCTTCTCCTCCTCCTCCCCTCTCTTCTTCTCCTCCCCTCTCTTCTCCTCCCCTCTCTTCTCCTCCTCCCCTCTCTTCTCCTCCCCTCCCTTCTCTTCTCCTCCCCTCCCTTCTCTTCTCCTCCTCCCCTCTCTCCTCCTCCTCCTCCTCCTCCTCCCCTCTCCTTCTCCCCTCTCCTCTGCCTTATCCTACCTAATCATACCTGTCTTTCTCCCCTGTTCCTGTCTCCCAGGTCTCCAAAGCAGCAGCGGATCTGATGGTGTATTGTGATGCCCACATACGTGACGACCCCCTCATCGTGCCCGTGCCCGCCTCGGATAACCCCTTTAGGGAGAAGAAGTTATTCTGCACCATCCTCTGATGCCCAGTAGGGGGCAGACCAGCCTTAGGCCGGGCCCTGGTTCAGGTGTGGAATAACGCCTGGCGTCTCCTCTTCTGTCTTCACCGTACCTGAAGCTAACAAAACGCTGTGAAAGTAACCAGGAAGTGAATGCCCTTTCAGCCTTGTAGTTTTTCAACTTTTGTAGTTTTTTTTAATGGTCTTCAAGCGCAAAAAACGTACATACATTTTCTTCATTACAAAGAATCTTCATTAAAGGCATCTGGTAGAAGTAAATTCAATCTTCAAGCCCATTCAAAGCCCAGTATCCGGAAGTAAAGCGGCAGTAGTCCTCTTTAACAGCGAACCTGTTGAGTTGGGTTGAGGTTGCCAGGTGGACACTGTGTTGTTGGGCAGCTCTGTCCCAGGTGGCTGCATTGGGGAGGGTTTACATACCTTTCCATCTGGCAACCCAGTGACCACGTCTGCGTGTTAGTCTCCAGTGGCGTTTCATTGGTTGGTTTGTTATAGCTCCTTTGTTGTTAGAGAGAAGCCTTCATTAGTACTTTATGATAACATGATGAGATTATATTTTTATTAACATGTCTTTTGTTTTTGTTTACACTAGCTTATTTTATTTACAAGCCTCAGGAAACAAACACAAACCGTGGGAATGTTTTTTTCAAATCTATTTCTAAAGCCCAGTATTTTATATAGGATCGAACCAACATACCATATAGCATGTTAGTCCCCACTATAGAGGGAAAGGGAAAGAAGATGGGGAGGGAGAGGAGATGGGGAGGGAGGGGAGAGGGAGAGGAGATGGGGAGGGAGGGAGGGAAAAGTGAGGAGATGGGGAGGGAGAGGAGATGGGGAGGGAGAGGAGATGGGGAAGTAGAGGAGAGGGAGAGTGAAAGGAGATGGGGAGGGAGGGGAGAGGGAAAGGGAAAGAAGATGGGGAGGGAGGGAGAAAGAAGATGGGAAGGGAGGGGGAGATGGATAGGAGATGGGGAGGGAGGGGAGATGGTGAGATACTAGGTCCTCTATAATGTCTCTCTGCTGGCGTCCCCCAGGGCTCAATACTAGGCCCCTATAAAATGTCTCTCTACTGGTGTCCCCCAGGGCTTGGTGCTAGGTCCTCTTTAATGTCTTCTCTACTGGTATCCCCCAGGGTCCCCTTTAATGTCTTATGTTGTTTATTTCTTTATTTTATTGTACGTATAAGAGCAAAATGTGTTTCCTGAGCCTGTATCATTTTAAATGTATTTTGCCTGCCTGTCCTTAAGTGGATTAATACATTGTTGTGAAAGGCCTTATACCATACAGCCAACCAACCCACCCAGAGGCCTGCTTGTCACTCTGCTTTGCTCCATTCGAGTCTAGGATTGTAAAATGACCTGACCTCTTAGTTCCTCCATAAATCCTGGTGGGAGGATTCTGGATTTCCTGCTGATTTTGGGAATCTTCTAACCGGGATTTCTGGCAAAACCTGGGAATTTGAGGAAAGTTAAGGGAATTTTGCAACCTTACAGCCTCCTCCATCTCCAAAAGGGAGGATGTATTTTAGTTTGTGTCCCAAATGGAACCCTATTGCCAATATAGTGCACTGCCTTTGATCAGCCACTGAGACAGTTTCTGTAGGAACAGTGTTTATTCTATTTCAGGCTATAACATCCCTGTGATATCGGTTCCATAAGACTCTGGTAAAAATTAGTGCACTATTTAGGGAACAGGGTGCCATTTGTGCTTCTGACAGAGTGTACAGTACAGTCATTTAGTGTGTTAATCATCAGTATCAACGTCTGTGGGAGGCAGGGTTGGGATCAATTCCAGTCAATTCACAAAGTAAACCAAATTCCAATTCCACATTATGCTAATTGAAAAGCAATGAAGAGAACTGGAATTAAAATGTCAGTGTACTTCCTTAGTTGACTGGAATTAAAATGTCAGTGTACTTCCTTAGTTGACTGGAATTAAAATGTCAGTGTACTTCCTTAGTTGACTGGAATTAAAATGTCAGTGTACTTCCTTAGTTGACTGGAATTAAAATGTCAGTGTACTTCCTTAGTTGACTGGAATTAAAATGTCAGTGTACTTCCTTAGTTGACTGGAATTAAAATGTCAGTGTACTTCCTTAGTTGACTGGAATTAAAATGTCAGTGTACTTCCTTAGTTGACTGGAATTAAAATGTCAGTGTACTTCCTTAGTTGACTGGAATTAAAATGTCAGTGTACTTCCTTAGTTGACTGGAATTAAAATGTCAGTGTACTTCCTTAGTTGACTGGAATTAAAATGTCAGTGTACTTCCTTAGTTGACTGGAATTAAAATGTCAGTGTACTTCCTTAGTTGACTGGAATTAAAATGTCAGTGTACTTCCTTAGTTGACTGGAATTAAAATGTCAGTGTACTTCCTTAGTTGACTGGAATTAAAATGTCAGTGTACTTCCTTAGTTGACTGGAATTAAAATGTCAGTGTACTTCCTTAGTTGACTGGAATTAAAATGTCAGTGTACTTCCTTAGTTGACTGGAATTAAAATGTCAGTGTACTTCCTTAGTTGACTGGAATTAAAATGTCAGTGTACTTCCTTAGTTGACTGGAATTAAAATGTCAGTGTACTTCCTTAGTTGACTGGAATTAAAATGTCAGTGTACTTCCTTAGTTGACTGGAATTAAAATGTCAGTGTACTTCCTTAGTTGACTGGAATTAAAATGTCAGTGTACTTCCTTAGTTGACTGGAATTAAAATGTCAGTGTACTTCCTTAGTTGACTGGAATTAAAATGTCAGTGTACTTCCTTAGCTGACTGGAATTAAAATGTCAGTGTACTTCCTTAGTTGACTGGAATTGAAAGAGAATTGACCCCAACCCTGGTAGGAGGTCTATTCTCTAAGACAATCTCAACCCACAGACCTTTAATTCTATTATTAAAAACATGTCAAATGTATCCTTTTCATGATGATAGTTACTTATTTATTATTTGCATTTTTTTATGTTTAAGTTATTATTATTAGTTGTATTTATTATTCCTTTGATTTTCCTGTGGCACAGCACTGAACATGACAACATCATGGTGTTGACGTTCGACTGATTGGAGATATTAGGTTTAAATCGTTTCTGTAATGTGTGATTATTGCTACTTCTCTCTCAGTATTAAGGGTCTGTTTACATGTTATATGATCCTGGTTGATGTTGCATCTGCTTCAACATCACGTTATGTAAACTTTCTCCAAATCCTCAGCTTTTCCACAAGTCCCAGTTGGATAATTCATCAAATCAAGAAAAATAGTCAGGAAATCCAGATTCAACCACCCAAGATTTCTGGACAATCTGGGACTTTGGGGACAGTAAGCGGTATTTTGCAACCCTATTGTAGTTAAATGTAGTTCTGTATTTTACAGTAGTAGGGGTTTATAGTAGGTATCATACACATTTCCTAGCCTGCATAAATCTGTTTGTGTCATCACGTCACTCTATGCCACACACTGTCAGTGGCATGATGGCAGAGACTGGTACTCAGGCTACACCGTTCCTATCACTGAAACCAGATATTAGATTCAACTCAGACTTTGTTTTTTATAGAACTATGCTGAGTGTTTTCTGTTTTAGTGACCTGAGGCGTTTCTCAGGGTCTCTAATCCCACAGACCTCAGTTCCAGGGTGGTGCCTAATCTGAACATTAAACATGGTCTGTGTCCCTAATGGCACTCTTATCCCTACATAGGACCCATCGACCAGGGCCCATCGACCAGGGCCCATCGACCAGGGCCTATCGACCAGGACCCATCGACCAGGGCCCATCGACCAGGGCCCATCGACCAGGACCCATCGACCAGGGCCCATCGACCAGGGCCCATCGACCAGGGCCCATCGACCAGGGCCCATCGACCAGGACCCATCGACCAGGACCCATCGACCAGGGCCCATCGACCAGGACCCATCGACCAGGGCCCATCGACCAGGGCCCATCGACCAGGGCCCATCGACCAGGGCCCATCGACTGGGTTTCTGTACAGCACTTTGTGACATCAGCTGATGTAAAAAGGGCTTTATAAATACATTTGATTGAATTTGATTGATTGACAAGGGCCCATTGGCCCTGGTCAAAAGCAGTGCACTATATATGGAATCCGGTGCTATTTGGGAAGCATCCTGTGTATAGATTATGGGTGTGTTACTAAATGCACATATTGTGTAGAGGTTTGGGTCTGTAGATGTGCAGCTGTACAAATCACTGGAATTACATATTTGAAAATAAAATGTCTAAATTAATTGCAGTCTTTATATTAATCTCCTAGCAGGATCAACATGAATGAAAGGAAATGCAACCCAAGTGGTCTGTGGTCCCTTTATATCAAATAGTGTATAGTTGCAGTTCGTGTATATAAATGTGACAAAGCCACTATAGTTTAAACACATCCTTCAGAGATTTATTAAAAAACGTTTGCTGTTGAAAAGTGATATCCCAAGTATAAATACAGTAAAGTACACTAAAGGGTAAAGAAATATGGAAAGAAGGTGTAGAGAAGCTATTGAGAACTAGAAGCACAAGCATTTCGCTACACTCGCATTAACATCTGCTAACTATGTGACAAATAAAATGTGATTTGATTGACATATACCCAGCCCCAAAGAGCAATGCAGATGTAGAAACCTAGAGAGAAACCAGGCTGCGAGTGCTACGCTGGATATAGCCAAGAACAGTGGCTTGCCAAAGTATTCACCCCCCTTGGCATTTTTCCTATTTTGTTGCCTTACAACCTGGAATTAAAATGGATTTTGTGGGGGGTTTGTATTATTTGATTTACACAACATGGCCTACCACTTTGAAGATGCAACATATTTTTTATTGTGAAACAGAAATAAGGCAAAAACAACAGAACTTGAGCGTGCATAACTCACCCCCCATAGTCAATACATTGTGAGCCAACTTTTGCAGAAATTACAGCTGCAATCTCTTGGGGTATGCTGCTCCAGTTTCAACTGTTCTTCCTTACTATTATTCGACCATGCTGGTCATTTATGAACATTTGAACATCTTGGCCATGTTCTGTTATAATCTCCACCCGGCACAGCCAGAAGAGGACTGGCCACCCCACATAGCCTGGTTCCTCTCTAGGTTTCTTCCTAGGTATTGGCCTTTCTAGGGAGTTTTTCCTAGCCACCGTGCTTCTACACCTGCATTGCTTGCTGTTTGGGGTTTTAGGCTGGGTTTCTGTACAGCACTTTGAGATATCAGCTGATGTACGAAGGGCTATATAAATACATTTGATTTGATTTGATATAAGCTTGTGACATCTAGCCACTGGGATTTTTGCCCATTCAAGGCAATACGGCTCCAGCTCCTTCAAGTTGGATGGGTTTCTCTGGTGTACAGCAATCTTTAAGTCATTCGACAGATTCTCAATTGTATTGTGGTCTGGGCTTTGACTAGGCCATTCCAAGACATTTAAATGTTTCCCCTTAAACCATTCAAATGTTGCTTTAGCAGTATGCTTAGGGTAATTGTTCTGCTGGAAGGTGAACCTCTGTCCCAGTCTCAAATCTTTGGAAGACTAAAGCAAGTTTCCCTCAATAATTTCCCTGTATTTAGCACCATCCATCATTCCTTCAATTCTGACCGGTTTCCCTGCCGATGAAAAACGGTGCTTAAAGTGGTCCTATGGACAGATACTCCAATCTCTGCTGTGGAGCTTTGCAGCTCCTTCAGGGTTATCTTTGGTCTCTTTGTTGCCTCTCTGATTAATGCCCTCCTTGCCTGGTCCGTGAGTTTTGGTGGTTGGCCCTCTCTTGGCAGGTTTGTTGTAGTGCCATATTCTTTCCATTTTTTAATAATGGTGCTCCGTGGAATGTTCAAAGTTTCTGATCTTTTTTTATTACCCAACCCTGATCTGTACTTCCCCACAACTTTGTCCCTGACCTGTTTGGAGAGCTCCTTGGTCTTCATAGTGCTGCTTGCTTGGTGGTGCCCCTTGCTTAGTGGTGTTGCAGACTCTGGGGCCTTTCAGAACAGGTGTATAATGCACTGCTCAAAAAAATAAAGGGAACACTTAAACAACACAATGTAAATCCAAGTCAAATACACTTCTGTGAAATCAAACTGTCCACTTAGGAAGCAACACTGATTGACAATAAATTTCACATGCTGTTGTGCAAATGGAATAGACAACAGGTGGGAATTATAGGCAATTAGCAAGACACCCCCAATGAAGGAGTGGTTCTGCAGGTGGGGACCACAGACCACTTCTCAGTTCCTATGCTTCCTGGCTGATCTTTTGGTCACTTTTGAATGCTGGCGGTGCTTTCACTTTAGTGGTAGCATGAGACGGAGTCTACAACCCACACAAGTGGCTCAGGTAGTGCAGCTCATCCAGGATGGCACATCAATGCGAGCTGTGGCAAGAAGGTTTGCTGTGTCTGTCAGCGTAGTGTCCAGAGCATGGAGGCGCTACATAGAGACAGGCCAGTACATCAAGAGATGTGGAGGAGGCCGTAGGAGGGCAACAACCCAGCAGCAGGACCGCTACCTCCGCCTTTGTGCAAGGAGGTAGCCCTGCAAAATGACCTCCAGCAGGCCACAAATGTGCATGTGTCTGCTCAAACGGTCAGAAACAGACTCCATGAGGGTGGTATGAGGGCCTGACGTCCACAGGTGGGGGTTGTGCTTACAGCCCAACACCGTGCAGGACGTTTTTCATTTGCCACTGGCGCCCTGTGCTCATCACAGATGAAAGCAGGTTCACACTGAGCACATGTGACAGACGTGACAGTCTGGAGACTCTGTGGAGAATGTTCTGCTGCCTGCAACATCCTCCAGCATGACCGGTTTGGCGGAGGGTCAGTTATGGTGTGGGGTGGCATTTCTTTGGGGGGCCGCACAGCCCTCCATGTGCTCGCCAGAGGTAGCCTGACTGCCATTAGGTACATTAGGTAGATGAGATCCTCAGACCCCTTGTGAGACCATATGCTGGTGCGGTTGGCCCTGGGTTCCTCCTAATGCAAGACAATGCTAGACCTCATGTGGCTGGAGTGTGTCAGCAGTTCCTGCAAGAGGAAGGCATTGATGCTATGGACTGGCCCGCCCATTCCCCAGACCTGAATCCAATTGAGCACATCTGGGACATCATGTCTCGCTCCACTGAGTTGTTTAACTACAGCACGCAATGTGGTTCAATGTGCCAATAAACAAGCACAATCTACTTCATATATATGTTTTTATTGTAGCTAAAATAAGGATCATGTATACTATGATAATGACAATACACAGAAAATATGAATGGAGAACAATACAATACGACCAAGTTAGCAAAAGATGAATGAAGAGCAATAGAATACGACCAAGTTATTAAAAGATGAGGAGAGGAGAGGGGGCTTTAGTTATTAAAAGATGAGGAGAGGAGAGGGGGCTTTAGTTATTAAAAGATGAGGAGAGGAGAGGGGGCTTTAGTTATTAAAAGATGAGGAGAGGAGAGGGGGCTTTAGTTATTAAAAGATGAGGAGAGGAGAGGGGGCTTTAGTTATTAAAAGATGAGGAGAGGAGAGGGGGCTTTAGTTATTAAAAGATGAGGAGAGGAGAGGGGGCTTTAGTTATTAAAAGATGAGGAGAGGAGAGGGGGCTTTAGTTATTAAAAGATGAGGAGAGGAGAGGGGGCTTTAGTTATTAAAAGATGAGGAGAGGAGAGGGGGCTTTAGTTATTAAAAGATGAGGAGAGGAGAGGGGGCTTTAGTTATTAAAAGATGAGGAGAGGAGAGGGGGCTTTAGTTATTAAAAGATGAGGAGAGGAGAGGGGGCTTTAGTTATTAAAAGATGAGGAGAGGAGAGGGGGCTTTAGTTATTAAAAGATGAGGAGAGGAGAGGGGGCTTTAGTTATTAAAAGATGAGGAGAGGAGAGGGGGCTTTAGTTATTAAAAGATGAGGAGAGGAGAGGGGGCTTTAGTTATTAAAAGATGAGGAGAGGAGAGGGGGCTTTAGTTATTAAAAGATGAGGAGAGGAGAGGGGGCTTTAGTTATTAAAAGATGAGGAGAGGAGAGGGGGCTTTAGTTATTAAAAGATGAGGAGAGGAGAGGGGGCTTTAGTTATTAAAAGATGAGGAGAGGAGAGGGGGCTTTAGTTATTAAAAGATGAGGAGAGGAGAGGGGGCTTTAGTTATTAAAAGATGAGGAGAGGAGAGGGGGCTTTAGTTATTAAAAGATGAGGAGAGGAGAGGGGGCTTTAGTTATTAAAAGATGAGGAGAGGAGAGGGGGCTTTAGTTATTAAAAGATGAGGAGAGGAGAGGGGGCTTTAGTTATTAAAAGATGAGGAGAGGAGAGGGGGCTTTAGTTATTAAAAGATGAGGAGAGGAGAGGGGGCTTTAGTTATTAAAAGATGAGGAGAGGAGAGGGGGCTTTAGTTATTAAAAGATGTAGCTTTAACAGCCTAAATTTTTAAATGTTACCTTTATTTACCTTTGCAAGTCCATTAAGAACAAATTCTTATTTTCAATGACGGTCTAGGAACAGTGGAACAGTGGGGTTAACTGGTCTAGGAACAGTGGAACAGTGGGTTAACTGGTCTAGGAACAGTGGAACAGTGGGTTAACTGGTCTAGGAACAGTGGGTTAACTGGTCTAGGAACAGTGGAACAGTGGGTTAACTGGTCTAGGAACAGTGGAACAGTGGGTTAACTGGTCTAGGAACAGTGGGTTAACTGGTCTAGGAACAGTGGGTTAACTGGTCTAGGAACAGTGGAACAGTGGATTAACTGGTCTAGGAACAGTGGGTTAACTGGTCTAGGAACAGTGGGTTAACTGGTCTAGGAACAGTGGAACAGTGGGTTAACTGGTCTAGGAACAGTGGGTTAACTGGTCTAGGAACAGTGGGTTAACTGGTCTAGGAACAGTGGAACAGTGGATTAACTGGTCTAGGAACAGTGGGTTAACTGGTCTAGGAACAGTGGGTTAACTGGTCTAGGAACAGTGGGTTAACTGGTCTAGGAACAGTGGGTTAACTGGTCTAGGAACAGTGGGTTAACTGGTCTAGGAACAGTGGGTTAACTGGTCTATGAACAGTGGTTTAACTGGTCTAGGAACAGTGGGTTAACTGGTCTAGGAACAGTGGGTTAACTGGTCTAGGAACACTGGGTTAACTGGTCTAGGAACAGTGGGTTAACTGGTCTATGAACAGTGGGTTAACTGGTCTAGGAACAGTGGGTTAACTGGTCTAGGAACAGTGGGTTAACTGGTCTAGGAACAGTGGGGTTAACTGGTCTAGGAACAGTGGGTTAACTGGTCTATGAACAGTGGGTTAACTGGTCTAGGAACAGTGGGTTAACTGGTCTAGGAACAGTGGGTTAACTGGTCTAGGAACAGTGGGGTTAACTGGTCTAGGAACAGTGGGTTAACTGGTCTAGGAACAGTGGGGTTAACTGGTCTATGAACAGTGGGTTAACTGGTCTAGGAACAGTGGGTTAACTGGTCTAGGAACAGTGGGTTAACTGGTCTAGGAACAGTGGGGTTAACTGGTCTAGGAACAGTGGGTCAACTGGTCTATGAACAGTGGGTTAACTGGTCTAGGAACAGTGGGTTAACTGGTCTAGGAACAGTGGGTTAACTGGTCTAGGAACAGTGGGTTAACTGGTCTAGGAACAGTGGGTTAACTGGTCTAGGAACAGTGGGTTAACTGGCCTAGGAACAGTGGGTTAACTGGTCTAGGAACA
Organism: Oncorhynchus kisutch; assembly: GCF_002021735.2. Classification (NCBI taxonomy): domain Eukaryota; kingdom Metazoa; phylum Chordata; class Actinopteri; order Salmoniformes; family Salmonidae; genus Oncorhynchus; species Oncorhynchus kisutch. The sequence goes on from NC_034198.2 coordinate 45,176,211, forward strand.
GTGGGTTAACTGGTCTAGGAACAGTGGGTTAACTGGTCTAGGAACAGTGGGTCAACTGGTCTAGGAACAGTGGAACAGTGGGTTAACTGGTCTAGGAACAGTGGAACAGTGGGTTAACTGGTCTAGGAACAGTGGAACAGTGGGTTAACTGGTCTAGGAACAGTGGAACAGTGGGTTAACTGGTCTAGGAACAGTGGAACAGTGGGGTTAACTGGTCTAGGAACAGTGGAACAGTGGGTTAACTGGTCTAGGAACAGTGGAACAGTGGGTTAACTGGTCTAGGAACAGTGGGTTAACTGGTCTAGGAACAGTGGAACAGTGGGGTTAACTGGTCTAGGAACAGTGGAACAGTGGGTTAACTGGTCTAGGAACAGTGGGTTAACTGGTCTAGGAACAGTGGGTTAACTGGTCTAGGAACAGTGGAACAGTGGATTAACTGGTCTAGGAACAGTGGGTTAACTGGTCTAGGAACAGTGGGTTAACTGGTCTAGGAACAGTGGAACAGTGGGTTAACTGGTCTAGGAACAGTGGGTTAACTGGTCTAGGAACAGTGGGTTAACTGGTCTAGGAACAGTGGAACAGTGGATTAACTGGTCTAGGAACAGTGGGTTAACTGGTCTAGGAACAGTGGGTTAACTGGTCTAGGAACAGTGGGTTAACTGGTCTAGGAACAGTGGGTTAACTGGTCTAGGAACAGTGGGTTAACTGGTCTAGGAACAGTGGGTTAACTGGTCTATGAACAGTGGTTTAACTGGTCTAGGAACAGTGGGGTTAACTGGTCTAGGAACAGTGGGTTAACTGGTCTAGGAACACTGGGTTAACTGGTCTAGGAACAGTGGGTTAACTGGTCTATGAACAGTGGGTTAACTGGTCTAGGAACAGTGGGTTAACTGGTCTAGGAACAGTGGGTTAACTGGTCTAGGAACAGTGGGGTTAACTGGTCTAGGAACAGTGGGTTAACTGGTCTATGAACAGTGGGTTAACTGGTCTAGGAACAGTGGGTTAACTGGTCTAGGAACAGTGGGTTAACTGGTCTAGGAACAGTGGGGTTAACTGGTCTAGGAACAGTGGGTTAACTGGTCTAGGAACAGTGGGGTTAACTGGTCTATGAACAGTGGGTTAACTGGTCTAGGAACCGTGGGTTAACTGGTCTAGGAACAGTGGGTTAACTGGTCTAGGAACAGTGGGGTTAACTGGTCTAGGAACAGTGGGTCAACTGGTCTATGAACAGTGGGTTAACTGGTCTAGGAACAGTGGGTTAACTGGTCTAGGAACAGTGGGTTAACTGGTCTAGGAACAGTGGGTTAACTGGTCTAGGAACAGTGGGTTAACTGGTCTAGGAACAGTGGGTTAACTGGCCTAGGAACAGTGGGTTAACTGGTCTAGGAACAGTGGGTTAACTGGTCTAGGAACAGTGGGTTAACTGGTCTAGGAACAGTGGGTCAACTGGTCTAGGAACAGTGGAACAGTGGGTTAACTGGTCTAGGAACAGTGGAACAGTGGGTTAACTGGTCTAGGAACAGTGGAACAGTGGGTTAACTGGTCTAGGAACAGTGGAACAGTGGGTTAACTGGTCTAGGAACAGTGGAACAGTGGGGTTAACTGGTCTAGGAACAGTGGAACAGTGGGTTAACTGGTCTAGGAACAGTGGAACAGTGGGTTAACTGGTCTAGGAACAGTGGGTTAACTGGTCTAGGAACAGTGGAACAGTGGGGTTAACTGGTCTAGGAACAGTGGAACAGTGGGTTAACTGGTCTAGGAACAGTGGAACAGTGGGTTAACTGGTCTAGGAACAGTGGGTTAACTGGTCTAGGAACAGTGGGTTAACTGGTCTAGGAACAGTGGGTTAACTGGTCTAGGAACAGTGGGTTAACTGGTCTAGGAACAGTGGTTAACTGGTCTAGGAACAGTGGGTTAACTGGTCTAGGAACAGTGGGTTAACTGGTCTAGGAACAGTGGGTCAACTGGTCTAGGAACAGTGGGTTAACTGGTCTAGGAACAGTGGGTTAACTGGCCTAGGAACAGTGGGTTAACTGGTCTAGGAACAGTGGGTTAACTGGTCTAGGAACAGTGGGTTAACTGGTCTAGGAACAGTGGAACAGTGGGTTAACTGGTCTAGGAACAGTGGAACAGTGGGTTAACTGGTCTAGGAACAGTGGGTTAACTGGTCTAGGAACAGTGGGTTAACTGGTCTAGGAACAGTGGGTTAACTGGTCTAGGAACAGTGGGTTAACTGGTCTAGGAACAGTGGGTTAACTGGTCTAGGAACAATGGGTTAACTGGTCTAGGAACAGTGGGTTAACTGGTCTAGGAACAATGGGTTACTGGTCTAGGAACAGTGGGTTAACTGGTCTAGGAACACTGGGTTAACTGGTCTAGGAACAGTGGTTAACTGGTCTAGGAACAGTGGGTTAACTGGCCTAGGAACAGTGGGTTAACTGGTCTAGGAACAGTGGGTTAACTGTCTAGGAACAGTGGGTTAACTGGTCTAGGAACAGTGGGTCAACTGGTCTAGGAACAGTGGAACAGTGGGTTAACTGGTCTAGGAACAGTGGAACAGTGGGTTAACTGGTCTAGGAACAGTGGAACAGTGGGTTAACTGGTCTAGGAACAGTGGAACAGTGGGTTAACTGGTCTAGGAACAGTGGAACAGTGGGTTAACTGGTCTAGGAACAGTGGAACAGTGGGTTAACTGGTCTAGGAACGTGAACAGTGGGTTAACTGGTCTAGGAACAGTGGTACTGGTAGGGAACAGTGGGGTTAACTGGTCTAGGAACAGTGGAACAGTGGGTTAACTGGTCTAGGAACAGTGGAACAGTGGGTTAACTGGTCTAGGAACAGTGGGTTAACTGGTCTAGGAACAGTGGGTTAACTGGTCTAGGAACAGTGGGTTAACTGGTCTAGGAACAGTGGGTTAACTGGTCTAGGAACAGTGGGTTAACTGGTCTAGGAACAGTGGGTTAACTGGTCTAGGAACAGTGGGTTAACTGGTCTAGGAACAGTGGGTCAACTGGTCTAGGAACAGTGGGTTAACTGGTCTAGGAACAGTGGGTTAACTGGCCTAGGAACAGTGGGTTAACTGGTCTAGGAACAGTGGGTTAACTGGTCTAGGAACAGTGGGTTAACTGGTCTAGGAACAGTGGAACAGTGGTTAACTGGTCTAGGAACAGTGGAACAGTGGGTTAACTGGTCTAGGAACAGTGGGTTAACTGGTCTAGGAACAGTGGGTTAACTGGTCTAGGAACAGTGGGTTAACTGGTCTAGGAACAGTGGGTTAACTGGTCTAGGAACAATGGGTTAACTGGTCTAGGAACAGTGGGTTAACTGGTCTAGGAACAATGGGTTAACTGGTCTAGGAACAGTGGGTTAACTGGTCTAGGAACACTGGGTTAACTGGTCTAGGAACAGTGGGTTAACTGGTCTAGGAACAGTGGGTTAACTGGCCTAGGAACAGTGGGTTAACTGGTCTAGGAACAGTGGGTTAACTGGTCTAGGAACAGTGGGTTAACTGGCCTAGGAACAGTGGGTTAACTGGTCTAGGAACAGTGGGTTAACTGGTCTAGGAACAGTGGGTTAACTGGCCTAGGAACAGTGGGTTAACTGGCCTAGGAACAGTGGGTTAACTGGTCTAGGAACAGTGGGTTAACTGGTCTAGGAACAGTGGGTTAACTGGCCTAGGAACAGTGGGTTAACTGGCCTAGGAACAGTGGGTTAACTGGTCTAGGAACAGTGGGTTAACTGGTCTAGGAACAGTGGGTTAACTGGTCTAGGAACAGTGGGTTAACTGGCCTAGGAACAGTGGGTTAACTGGTCTAGGAACAGTGGGTTAACTGGTCTAGGAACAGTGGGTTAACTGGTCTAGGAACAGTGGGTTAACTGGTCTAGGAACAGTGGGTTAACTGGTCTAGGAACAGTGGGTTAACTGGCCTAGGAACAGTGGGTTAACTGGTCTAGGAACAGTGGGTTAACTGGTCTAGGAACAGTGGGTTAACTGGTCTAGGAACAGTGGGTTAACTGGCCTAGGAACAGTGGGTTAACTGGTCTAGGAACAGTGGGTTAACTGGTCTAGGAACAGTGGGTTAACTGGTCTAGGAACAGTGGGTTAACTGGTCTAGGAACAGTGGGTCAACTGGTCTAGGAACAGTGGGTTAACTGGTCTAGGAACAGTGGGTTAACTGGTCTAGGAACAGTGGGTTAACTGGTCTAGGAACAGTGGGTCAACTGGTCTAGGAACAGTGGGTCAACTGGTCTAGGAACAGTGGGTCAACTGCCTTGTTCAGGGGCAGAACGACAGATTTTTACCTTGTCAGCTCGGGGATTTGATCTTGCAACTTTTCGGTTACAAGTCCAACGCTCTAACGACTACAGCTACTCTAATCGACACTACAAGGTGTCGAAAGCTTTCCACAGGGATGCTGGCCCATGTTCACACAGATGTTAAGTTGGCTGGATGTCCTTTGGGTGGTGGCCCATTCTTGATACACACAGGAAATTGTTGAGCGTGAAAAACCCAGCAGTGTTGCAGTTCTTGACACACTCAAACCCGTGAGCCTGGCACCAACTACCATACCCCGTTCAAAGGCACTTAAATATTTAGTCTTGCCCATTCACCTTCTGAATGACACACATACACAATCCATGTCACACTTGTCTCAAGGCTAATAAATCCTTATTTAACCTGTCTCCTCCCCTTGATCTACACTGATTGAAGTGGATTTAACAAGTGACAATAAGGGATCATAGCTTTCACCTGGATTCACCTGGTCAGTATGTCAAAGAGCAGGTGCTCCTAATGTTTTGTACACTCAGTGTTTGTGGCTCGGTTCACTTCAGCGGAACTGAGCCAAGAGTGAACTTGGTATTTGTCTATTAATGTTCTGTATTATGTTTCATGTTTTGTTTGGACCCCAGGAAGAGTAGCTGCTGCTTTAGGTAATGGGGATCCTAATAAACTACTATAGTACATACAAAATTCTCTCGTCATTTGCTATAAAAAGTATTCAGTAAAAAAAGTCAATTGCCATTTTTCAGGAAGAAAAATTGTGACTTGCTGTCGAAAGTTTTTTTTTTGGTAGTCAAAGAAGTTTAGAAGGTTACATTTGCTTGTGTTTAAAAATAGAGAGCGACATAGAAATAAGCAGGGAAGAAGAATAAAATTGTACATCATAACATGCATCTACCTTGAGGTCTTGTTCCCAGCCAGAGAAGAGCTGCATCAGGCCCACGGCTGGGCCGAAGAGGCCCCCTGTCTTCTGGAGGACCATGGTGCTGTACTGGCTCTCTGTAGGGCATGGGTAGGTAGGTATCTCTCCAGTGGACGTCAAGACCCCGGCCTCTGTGGGGCATGGGTAGGTATCTCTCCAGTGGACGTCAAGACCCCGGCCTCTGTGGGGCATGGGTAGGTATCTCTCCAGTGGACGTCAAGACCCCGGCCTCTGTGGGGCATGGGTAGGTATCTCTCCAGTGGACGTCAAGACCCCGGCCTCTGTAGGGCATGGGTAGGTATCTCTCCAGTGGACGTCAAGACCCCGGCCTCTGTAGGGCATGGGTAGGTTTCTCTCCAGTGGACGTCAAGACCCAGGCCTCTGTAGGGCATGGGTAGGTATCTCTCCAGTGGACGTTAAGACCCCGGCCTCTGTAGGGCATGGGTAGGTATCTCTCCAGTGGACGTTAAGACCCCGGCCTCTGTAGGGGCATGGGTAGGTATCTCTCCAGTGGACGTTAAGACCCAGGCCTCTGTAGGGCATGGGTAGGTATCTCTCCAGTGGACGTTAAGACCCAGGCCTCTGTAGGGCATGGGTAGGTATCTCTCCAGTGGACGTTAAGACCCAGGCCTCTGTAGGGCATGGGTAGGTATCTCTCCAGTGGACGTTAAGACCCCGGCCTCTGTAGGGCATGGGTAGGTATCTCTCCATTGGACGTTAAGAACCCGGCCTCTGTAGGGCATGGGTAGGTATCTCTCCAGTGGACGTTAAGACCCAGGCCTCTGTAGGGCATGGGTAGGTATCTCTCCAGTGGACGTTAAGACCCCGGCCTCTGTAGGGCATGGGTAGGTATCTCTCCAGTGGACGTTAAGACCCCGGCCTCTGTAGGGCATGGGTAGGTATCTCTCCAGTGGACGTTAAGACCCCGGCCATGGTGGAGTTCCACAAGCTGACGGGTGAACACACGAACCGCCTCGGGGTGATCATGGGTCAGGACCTACAGGATGATGATACACTTTATAACAATAATACACACCGAGTCCGGGGGCTGCAGGGTCAACACCTACACAGAGGAACACATTGGAAATAAATGTTGTTTAATGCTTAATAGTAATAATAATAATAATGCATTGTTCTTATGCAGCCCTTTTCTTGAACCCAAAGACACTTTACAATAGGTAACCATAGGTAACAATAGGTAACCATAGGTAACAATAGGTAACCATAGGTAACAATAGGTAAATAAGGAAACAGAAAACAGCAAGAAAAAAAACTACAACGAAACAGAAAGTGTGTTGTTCCCTGAGATGTTGTACTTTTAAACAGTACCCATCAATCAATGGATCAACCACTCACCTTCTCCAGTCCCAGGAAGTAGACGTAGTTGGCAGAGTTGATAACAGAGGGGCCTCCATAGATGCTGTGGGCGACAGGGAAACCTCTCCTCAGTGTGAAACTGTCCTCAATCAGGAGACTGGCGTTGTGCAGCATCTCTCTATCATCAGAGAAGAAGAGAATACTTATCAAATGTTTATTTTTATTTTTTTTCATTTTTTTATTTTTTTCCATTTCTTTTTTTTTAACCTTTATTTAACTAGGCAAGTCAGTTAAGAACACATTCTTATTTTCAATGACGGCCTGGGAACAGTGGGTTAACTGCCTGTTCAAGGGCAGAACGACAGATTTGTACCTTGTCAGCTCGGGGGTTTGAACTCACAACCTTCCGGTTACTAGTCCAACGCTCTAACCACTAGGCTACGCTGCCGCCCCTGGGTTGTAATCATTTCCACTACAAGAAGAAAGCAGACATTTTATTTTTCAACTTCAGCACATCTGTCTCATGTTTTTTCATTTACAGCAGTTTTACATGTGTCATAATAAAATGCATAACAGTGAAAACACTGAATAGAAAGAAAACCTCTATGGCTGCATCTCAAGAGGTTCCTATAACCCCATGGAATAGACATTGGATAGAGAAACAGGGCAGATTGAGGTCCATCAACATCATAGCAGACATGTTACAGGTCACCTCTTTCTGACTCCAAAAGCAGAGTACAGAGAATCTCAATGTCTCCTTTACACGACTACTCCTCGAAACCCATTGGATGAGAAGGTCAGAGGTCATCCCATGGGTTTTGAAAAGGAGGCAAATAAAGAGGACGTGAGAAATCAAAGAAATGCAATTGAGATTCTCCTGTACTGTCTAGTCATTTTCAGTAGAGTCCTGCTGTGGTGTTGTGTCTCAGCTATTCGACAGTAGAGGGCGCTACCTGACATGTGTCATCTATTCTACAGTAGAGGGCGCTACCTGACATGTGTCATCTATTCTACAGTAGAGGGCGCTACCTGACATGTTGTGTCTCAGCTATTCGACAGTAGAGGGAGCTACCTGACATGTTGTGTCATCTATTCTACAGTAGAGGGAGCTACCTGACATGTTGTGTCTCAGCTATTCGACAGTAGAGGGAGCTACCTGACATGTTGTGTCATCTATTCTACAGTAGAGGAAGCTATCGGACATGTTGTGTCATCTATTCTACAGTAGAGGGCGCTACCTGACAGGGCTCTGCTTCAGTATGGTAGAGAGTGGGAGTGCCAGCTTGGTCAGAGATACAGATTCACTGAGCTAGCAGACTGGCATACAGTCAATTTGGAGCCCTGGTTACGTAAGGTGAAGCTAAAGACAGCAGTGTGTGACCTCCTCCTAGACAACAGGAGAAGCTGTAGTAGGGCTGATACTAACCTAGCCTGTGCCCCAAATGGCGTGCCATGGGCCCTGGTAAGAACTCGTGCACTACACAGGGTATAGGGAACCATTAGAGTAGTGCACTACACAGGGTATAGGGAACCATTAGAGTAGTGCACTACACAGGGTATAGGGAACCATTTGAGTAGTGCACTACACAGGGTATAGGGAACCATTTGAGTAGTGCACTACACAGGGTATAGGGAACCATTTGAGTAGTGCACTACACAGGGTATAGGGAACCATTTGAGTAGTGCACTACACAGGGTATAGGGGACCATTTGAGTAGTGCACTACACAGGGTATAGGGAACCATTTGAGTAGTGCACTACACAGGGTATAGGGAACCATTTGAGTAGTGCACTACACAGGGTATAGGGAACCATTTGAGACACACACTGGCCTGCTGTTGAACCTAGACTAGCCACTGTAGCAGCATCTCCATAATGGTGCTGTTGAACCCAGACTAGACAATGTAGCAGCAGATTTACCCCAGTCTTTTATCCAAAAGGCTCAGAGGTTTCTGTTTCCATCTGCGCGGACCGGCACCCATGTCTTACTGGGCCATGGCCCCGGAGGAGCTGCTCCCACTTGGAGCCAAAGCCCGGGGTAGATTTCAGCTGTAATTTACATAAAAGCAACAGCCTTGATGATGCAGAGGTTGTTTGTTGATTCTGCTCGCCCCAAGTCCGTATTGCCACTCTCCTGAGTGACAGTCACTAGAGTCTGCAAAAGACTTGAGACTGAGACTGGGACGGAGACTTGGGGCAAGATCATTGTCTTGTTGGAAGGCGACCCTGGCGCATCGTCTCAATGGAAAAGGCCCATAACACTGAGCATATGGCTGGGGGGGGGGTGCATGTTTAAGAAAATGTCCTAACGCGACCCAGGCCCCCTGACTAGAGGACCCTTATTCATGGTCTACATAGCTCTCAGTGAACACAGACCAGTACATACAGTGCCTTGCGAAAGTATTCGGCCCCCTTGAACTTTGCGACCTTTTGCCACATTTCAGGCTTCAAACATAAAGATATAAAACTGTATTTTTTTGTGAAGAATCAACAACAAGTGGGACACAATCATGAAGTGGAACGACATTTATTGGATATTTCTAACTTTTTTAACAAATCAAAAACTGAAAAATTGGGCGTGCAAAATTATTCAGCCCCCTTAAGTTAATACTTTGTAGCGCCACCTTTTGCTGCGATTACAGCTGTAAGTCGCTTGGGGTATGTCTCTATCAGTTTTGCACATCGAGATAATTTTTTCCCATTCCTCCTTGCAAAACAGCTCGAGCTCAGTGAGGTTGGATGGAGAGCATTTGTGAACAGCAGTTTTCAGTTCTTTCCACAGATTCTCGATTGGATTCAGGTCTGGACTTTGACTTGGCCATTCTAACACCTGGATATGTTTATTTTTGAACCATTCCATTGTAGATTTTGCTTTATGTTTTGCATCATTGTCTTGTTGGAAGACAAATCTCCGTCCCAGTCTCAAGTCTTTTGCAGACTCCATCAGGTTTTCTTCCAGAATGGTCCTGTATTTGGCTCCATCCATCTTCCCATGAATTTTAACCATCTTCCCTGTCCCTGCTGAAGGAAAGCAGGCCCAATCCATGATGCTGCCACCACCATGTTTGACAGTGGGGATAGTGTGTTCAGGGTGATGAGCTGTGTTGCTTTAACGCCAAACATAACGTTTTGCATTGTTGCCAAAAAGTTCCATTTTGGTTTCATCTGACCAGATCACCTTCTTCCACATGTTTGGTGTGTCTCCCAGGTGACTTGTGGCAAACTTTAAACGACACTTTTTATGGATATCTTTAAGAAATGGCTTTCTTCTTGCCACTCTTCCATAAAGGCCAGATTTGTGCAATATACGACTGATTGTTGTCCTATGGACAGAGTCTCCCACCTCAGCTGTAGATCTCTGCAGTTCATCCAGAGTGATCATGGGCCTCTTGGCTGCATCTCTGATCAGTCTTCTCCTTGTATGAGCTGAAAGTTTAGAGGGACGGCCAGGTCTTGGTAGATTTGCAGTGGTCTGATACTCCTTCCATTTCAATATTATCGCTTGCACAGTGCTCCTTGGGATGTTTAAAGCTTGGGAAATCTTTTTGTATCCAAATCCGGCTTTAAACTTCTTCACAACAGTATCTCGGACCTGCCTGGTGTGTTCCTTGTTCTTCATGATGCTCTCTGCGCTTTTAACGGACCTCTGAGACTATCACAGTGCAGGTGCATTTATACGGAGACTTGATTACACACAGGTGGATTGTATTTATCATCATTAGTCATTTAGATCAACATTGGATCATTCAGAGATCCTCACTGAACTTCTGGAGAGAGTTTGCTGCACTGAAAGTAAAGGGGCTGAATAATTTTGCACGCCCAATTTTTCAGTTTTCGATTTGTTAAAAAAGTTTGAAATATACAATAAATGTCGTTCCACTTCATGATTGTGTCCCACTTGTTGTTGATTCTTCACAAAAAAATACAGTTTTATATCTTTATGTTTGAAGCCTGAAATGTGGCAAAAGGTCGCAAAGTTCAAGGGGGCCGAATACTTTCGCAAGGCACTGTACATTATCAACTGCAATACATTCAACCTGCTAGTTCATGTTCTTACATGTGTGTGACTACTTTAGGAACTTAGCCTGTTACATAACAACAGTGTTTAATACAGTGTACTATTTATTACGATGTTTGCCCAGAAAAACTTGTGTGTTATTACATACAGCCGGGAAGAACTATTGGATATCAGAACGACGTCAACTTACCAGCACTACGACCAGGAATATGACTTTCCCGAATCTGATCTTTGTCCGAACCACCTACCTGATTCCAGAGTTCCCACCTCCAGCGGATTCCCATGTGACTTCGGCCTTAGGGAGAAGTGAACCTAGTTGTGAATGTACCATAACAGTTGCTCTTATGATAATCTAGACAATCTCAATTGATTGGACATCATTGTCTCATTCAATTTAATAAGTTAAATTGTTGAACATACCTTTTCAGATTCTTCCAAATAAATTTGACATTTTAAACTTAACAATATTAACCTGGATGAACCAACTTCAGCTTAATTAAAGTTTCAATTCTCAGATAGCCTATCCTGTTATGATTAATCATTTTCATTGATCAATCAATTCAAAATGCTTTAGCAAACTTCATCTCCTCTGTTTTGTCGACGTTGAGTTAAAGGTTGTTTTCCTGACACCACACTCCGAGAGCCCTCACCACCTCCCTGTAGGCTGTCTTGTCATTGTTGGTAATCAAGCCTACTACTGTTGTGTTGTCTGCAAACTTGATGATTGAGTTGGAGGCATGCATGGTCACGCAGTCGTGGGTGAACAGGGAGTACAGGAGGGGGCTGAGCACGCACCCTTGTGGGGCCCCAGTGTTGAGGATCAGCGAATTTGAGATGTTTCTTACCTTCACCACATGGGGGCGGCCAGTCAGGGTTAGGGTTAGTCTAACCCTAAGTCCAGGACCCAGTTGCATACGGCGGGGTTGAGACCCAGGGCCTCAAGCGTAATGATGAGCTGGAGGGTACTATGGTGTTGAATGCTGAGCTACAGTCAATGAACAGCATTCTTACATAGGTGTGCCTCTTGTCCTGATGTGACAGGGCAGTGTGATGGTGATTGCATCGTCTGTGGTGGTAAGCAAATTGAAGTGGGTCTAGCGTGACAGGTAAGGCGGAGGTGATATGATCCTTGATTAGTTCAGTTATCTTTGCCTTCTTGGGTACAGGAAAAATGGTGGCCATCTTGAAGCATATAGGGGCAGCAGACAGTGAGAGATTGAATATGTCCTCGTCTGGAATCAGTGGTTCGGACAAAGATCTGATTTGGGAAAGTTGTATTCCTGTTCATAGTGCTGGTAAGTTGATGGCGCTCTGATATCCAATAGTTCTTCCCAGCTGTATGTAATAACACATAAGGTTTTTTGTAATGTAAGAAATAATACATAAAAAAGCAAAATACTGCAAAATGTCCTAAGGATTAGAAGCAGCCCTCTGTTGGCGCCATCTTGAAATACACTTTTGAAATGTACAGCGACAGAATTCCGAACATGGGCTATTCTTACAGTATTCTCCCTGTACACCAAGTCTGTACCGTAGGTCCAGTACCGTAGTATAACCTAACCCATTAGAATGATGGTGGTGAGAGCCCAGTATAACCTAACCCATTAGAATGATGATGGTGAGAGCCCAGTATAACCTAACCCATTAGAATGATGGTTAGAGTCCATTATAACCTAACCCATTAGAATGATGGTTAGAGTCCATTATAACCTAACCCATTAGAATGATGGTGGTGAGAGACCAGTATAACCTAACCCATTAGAATGATTGTTAGAGCCCAGTATTACCTAACCCATTAGAATGATGGTGGTGAGAGACCAGTATAACCTAACTCATTAGAATGATGGTGGTGAGAGACCAGTATAACCTAACCAATTAGAATGATGGTGGTGAGAGACCAGTATAACCTAACCCATTAGAATTATGGTTGTGAGATACTAGTACAACCTAACCCATTCGAATGATGGTGTTGAGAGTCCAGTATAACCTAACCCATTAGAATGATGGTGGTGAGAGACCAGTATAACCTAACCCATTAGAATGATGGTGGTGAGAGACCAGTTTAACCTAACCCATTCGAATGATGATTGTGAGAGTCCAGTATAACCTAACCCATTAGAATGATGGTGGTGAGAAACCAGTATAACCTAACCCATTAGAATGATGGTGGTGAGAGACCAGTATAACCTAACCCATTAGAATAATGAGGGTGAGAGACCAGTATAACCTAACCCATTAGAATGAAGGTGGTTAGAGCCCAGTATAGCCTAACCTATTAGAATGATGGTGGTGAGATACCAGTATAACCTCACCCATTAGAATGATTGTGGTGAGAGTCCAGTATAACCTCACCCATTAGAATGATGGTGGTGAGAGTCCAGTATAACCTAACCCATTAGAATGATGGTGGTGAGAGACCAATATAACCTAACCCATTAGAATGATGGTGGTGAGAGACAAGTATAACCTAACCCATTGGAATGATGGTGGTGAGAGACCAGTATAACCTAACCCATCAGAATGATGGTGGTGAGAGACCAGTTTAACCTAACCCATTAGAATGATGGTGGTGAGAGACCAGTTTAACCTAACCCATTAGAATGATGGTGGTGAGAGACCAGTATAACCTAACCCATTAGAATGATGGTGGTGAGAGACCTGTATAACCTAACCCATTAGAATTATGGTTGTGAGAGACCAGTACAACCTAACCCATTCGAATGATGGTGGTGAGAGTCCAGTATAACCTAACCCATTAGAATGATGGTTAGAGCCCAGTATAATCTAACCCATTAGAATGATGGTGGTGAGAGATGAGTATAACCTAACCCATTATAATGATGGTGGTGAGAGAACAGTATAACCTCACCCATTAGAATGATGGTGGTAAGAGACCAGTATAACCTAACCCATTAGAATTATTGTTAGAGCCCAGTATAACCTAACCCATTAGAATGATGGTGGTAAGAGACCAGTATAACCTAACCCATTAGAATGATTGTTAGAGCCCAGTATTACCTAACCCATTAGAATGATGGTGGTGAGAGACCAGTATAACCTAACCCATTAGAATGATGGTGGTGAGAGACCAGTATAACCTCACCCATTAGAATGATGGTGGTTAGAGTCCAGTATAACCTACCCCATTAGAATGATGGTGGTAAGAGACCAGTATAACCTAACCCATTAGAATGATTGTTAGAGCCCAGTATAACCTAACCCATTAGAATGATGGTTAGAGTCCATTATAACCTAACCCATTAGAATGATGGTTAGAGTCCATTATAACCTAACCCATTAGAATGATGGTTAGAGTCCATTATAACCTAACCCATTAGAATGATGGTGGTGAGAGACCAGTTTAACCTAACCAATTAGAATGATGGTGGTGAGAGACCAGTTTAACCTAACCCATTAGAATGATGGTGGTGAGAGACCAGTATAACCTAACCCATTAGAATGATGGTGGTGAGAGACCTGAATAACCTAACCCATTAGAATTATGGTTGTGAGAGACCAGTACAACCTAACCCATTCGAATGATGGTGGTGAGGATCCAGTATAACCTAACCCATTAGAATGATGGTGGTGAGACACCAGTACAACCTAACACATTAGAATGATGGTGGTGAGAGACCCGTATAACCTAACCCATTAGAATGATGGTTAGAGCCCAGTATAACCTAACCCATTAGAATGATGGTGGTGAGAGACCAGTATAACCTAACCCATTAGAATGATGGTGGTGAGAGACCAGTATAACCTAAGCCATTAGAATGATGGTGGTTAGAGTCCAGTATAACCTACCCCATTAGAATGATGGTGGTAAGAGACCAGTATAACCTAACCCATTAGCCCAGTATAACCTCTAGTGGTGTGGGGGCTGTGCTTTGGCAAAGTGGGTGGGGTTATATCCTTCCTGTTTGGCCCTGTCCGGGGGTGTCCTCGGATGGGGCCACAGTGTCTCCTGACCCCTCCTGTCTCAGCCTCCAGTATTTATGCTGCAGTAGTTTATGTGTCGGGGGGCTGGGGTCAGTTTGTTATATCTGGAGTACTTCTCCTGTCCTATTCGGTGTCCTGTGTGAATCTAAGTGTGCGTTCTCTAATTCTCTCCTTCTCTCTTTCTTTCTCTCTCTCGGAGGACCTGAGCCCTAGGACCATGCCCCAGGACTACCTGACATGATGACTCCTTGCTGTCCCCAGTCCACCTGGCCATGCTGCTGTTCCAGTTTCAACTGACCTGAGCCCTAGGACCATGCCCCAGGACTACCTGACATGATGACTCCTTGCTGTCCCCAGTCTACCTGGCCATGCTGCTGCTCCAGTTTCAACTTCCACCTGACTGTGCTGCTGCTCTAGTTTCAACTGTTCTGCCTTATTATTATTCGACCATGCTGGTCATTTATGAACATTGAACATCTTGACCATGTTCTGTTATAATCTCCACCCGGCACAGCCAGAAGAGGACTGGCCACCCCACATAGCCTGGTTCCTCTCTAGGTTTCTTCCTAGGTATTGGCCTTTCTAGGGAGTTTTTCCTAGCCACCGTGCTTCTCCACCTGCATTGCTTGCTGTTTGGGGTTTTAGGCTGGGTTTCTGTACAGCACTTTGAGATATCAGCTGATGTACGAAGGGCTATATAAATAAATTTGATTTGATTTGATTTGATTAGAATGATGGTTAGAGCCCAGTACAACCTAACCCATTAGAATGATGGTTAGAGTCCAGTATAACCTAACCCATTAGAATGATGGTTAGAGCCCAGTATAACCTAACAAATTAGAATGATGGTGGTGATAGACCAGTATAACCTAACCCATTATAATGATGGTGGTGAGAGACCAGTATAACCTCACCCATTAGAATGATGGTGGTAAGAGACCAGTATAACCTAACCCATTAGAATTATTGTTAGAGCCCAGTATAACCTAACCCATTAGAATGATGGTGGTAAGAGACCAGTATAACCTAACCCATTAGAATGATTGTTAGAGCCCAGTATTACCTAACCCATTAGAATGATGGTGGTGAGAGACCAGTATAACCTAACCCATTAGAATGATGGTGGTGAGAGACCAGTATAACCTCACCCATTAGAATGATGGTGGTTAGAGTCCAGTATAACCTACCCCATTAGAATGATGGTGGTAAGAGACCAGTATAACCTAACCCATTAGAATGATGGTTAGAGCCCAGTACAACCTAACCCATTAGAATGATGGTTAGAGTCCAGTATAACCTAACCCATTAGAATGATGGTTAGAGCCCAGTATAACCTAACAAATTAGAATGATGGTGGTGATAGACCAGTATAACCTAACCCATTATAATGATGGTGGTGAGAGACCAGTATAATCTCACCCATTAGAATGATGGTGGTAAGAGACCCGTATAACCTAACCCATTAGAATGATTGTTAGAGCCCAGTATAACCTAACCCATTAGAATGATGGTTAGAGTCCATTATAACCTAACCCATTAGAATGATGGTTAGAGTCCATTATAACCTAACCCATTAGAATGATGGTGGTGAGAGACCAGTATAACCTAACCCATTAGAATGATTGTTAGAGCCCAGTATTACCTAACCCATTAGAATGATGGTGGTGAGAGACCAGTATAACCTAACTCATTAGAATGATGGTGGTGAGAGACCAGTATAACCTAACCAATTAGAATGATGGTGCTGAGAGACCAGTATAACCTAACCCATTAGAATTATGGTTGTGAGATACTAGTACAACCTAACCCATTCGAATGATGGTGATGAGAGTCCAGTATAACCTAACCCATTAGAATGATGGTGGTGAGAGACCAGTATAACCTAACCCATTAGAATAATGGTGGTGAGAGACCAGTATAACCTAACCCATTAGAATGAAGGTGGTTAGAGCCCAGTATAGCCTAACCTATTAGAATGATGGTGGTGAGATACCAGTATAACCTCACCCATTAGAATGATTGTGGTAAGAGACCAGTATAACCTAACCCATTAGAATGATTGTTAGAGCCCAGTATTACCTAACCCATTAGAATGATGGTGGTGAGAGACCAGTATAACCTAACCCATTAGAATGATGGTGGTGAGAGACCAGTATAACCTCACCCATTAGAATGATGGTGGTTAGAGTCCAGTATAACCTACCCCATTAGAATGATGGTGGTAAGAGACCAGTATAACCTAACCCATTAGAATGATGGTTAGAGCCCAGTACAACCTAACCCATTAGAATGATGGTTAGAGTCCAGTATAACCTAACCCATTAGAATGATGGTTAGAGCCCAGTATAACCTAACAAATTAGAATGATGGTGGTGATAGACCAGTATAACCTAACCCATTATAATGATGGTGGTGAGAGACCAGTATAATCTCACCCATTAGAATGATGGTGGTAAGAGACCCGTATAACCTAACCCATTAGAATGATTGTTAGAGCCCAGTATAACCTAACCCATTAGAATGATGGTTAGAGTCCATTATAACCTAACCCATTAGAATGATGGTTAGAGTCCATTATAACCTAACCCATTAGAATGATGGTGGTGAGAGACCAGTATAACCTAACCCATTAGAATGATTGTTAGAGCCCAGTATTACCTAACCCATTAGAATGATGGTGGTGAGAGACCAGTATAACCTAACTCATTAGAATGATGGTGGTGAGAGACCAGTATAACCTAACCAATTGGAATGATGGTGCTGAGAGACCAGTATAACCTAACCCATTAGAATTATGGTTGTGAGATACTAGTACAACCTAACCCATTCGAATGATGGTGATGAGAGTCCAGTATAACCTAACCCATTAGAATGATGGTGGTGAGAGACCAGTATAACCTAACCCATTAGAATAATGGTGGTGAGAGACCAGTATAACCTAACCCATTAGAATGAAGGTGGTTAGAGCCCAGTATAGCCTAACCTATTAGAATGATGGTGGTGAGATACCAGTATAACCTCACCCATTAGAATGATTGTTAGAGCCCAGAATTACCTAACCCATTAGAATGATGGTGGTGAGAGACCAGTTTAACCTAACCCATTAGAATGATGGTGGTGAGAGACCAGTTTAACCTAACCTATTAGAATGATGGTGGTGAGAGTCCAGTATAACCTCACCCATTAGAATGATGGTGGTGAGAGTCCAGTATAACCTAACCCATTAGAATGATGGTGGTGAGAGACCAATATAACCTAACCCATTAGAATGATGGTGGTGAGAGACAAGTATAACCTAACCCATTGGAATGATGGTGGTGAGAGACCAGTATAACCTAACCCATTAGAATGATGGTGGTGAGAGACCAGTTTAACCTAACCCATTAGAATGATGGTGGTGAGAGACCAGTTTAACCTAACCCATTAGAATGATGGTGGTGAGAGACCAGTATAACCTAACCCATTAGAATGATGGTGGTGAGAGACCTGTATAACCTAACCCATTAGAATTATGGTTGTGAGAGACCAGTACAACCTAACCCATTCGAATGATGGTGGTGAGAGTCCAGTATAACCTAACCCATTAGAATGATGGTTAGAGCCCAGTATAATCTAACCCATTAGAATGATGGTGGTGAGAGATGAGTATAACCTAACCCATTAGAATGATGGTGGTGAGAGACCAGTATAACCTAACCCATTAGAATGATGGTGGTGAGAGACCAGTATAACCTAACCCATTAGAATGATGGTGGTGAGAGACCAGTATAACCTCACCCATTAGAATGATGGTGGTTAGGGTCCAGTATAACCTACCCCATTAGAATGATGGTGGTAAGAGACCAGTATAACCTAACCCATTAGAATGATGGTTAGAGCCCAGTACAACCTAACCCATTAGAATGATGGTTAGAGTCCAGTATAACCTAACCCATTAGAATGATGGTTAGAGCCCAGTATAACCTAACAAATTAGAATGATGGTGGTGATAGACCAGTATAACCTAACCCATTCGAATGATGATGGTGAGAGTCCAGTATAACCTAACCCATTTGAATGATGGTGGTGAGAGACCATTATAACCTAACCCATTAGAATGATGGTGGTGAGAGACCAGTATAACCTAACCCATTAGAATGATGGTGGTGAGAGACCAGTATAACCTCACCCAATATAATGATGGTGGTGTAAGACCAGTATAACCTAACCCATTAGAATGATGATGGTGAGAGCCCAGTATAACCTAACCCATTAGAATGATGGTTAGAGACCAGTATAACCTAACCCATTAGAATGATGGTGGTGAGAGACCAGTATAAGCTAACCCATTAGAATGATGGTGGTGAGAGACGGGTATAACCTAACCCATTAGAATGATGGTGGTGAGAGACTAGTATAAACTAACCCATTAGAATGATGGTTAGAGCCCAGTTTAGCCTAACCTATTAGAATGATGGTGGTGAGAGTCCAGTATAACCTCACCCATTAGAATGATGGTGGTGAGAGTCCAGTATAACCTAACCCATTCGAATGATGGTGGTGAGAGTCCAGTATAACCTAACCCATTAGAATGATGGTGGTGAGAGACCAATATAACCTAACCATTAGAATGATGGTGGTGAGAGACAAGTATAACCTAACCCATTGGAATGATGGTGGTGAGAGACCAGTATAACCTAACCCATTAGAATGATGGTGGTGAGAGACCAGTTTAACCTAACCCATTAGAATGATGGTGGTGAGAGACCAGTATAACCTAACCCATTAGAATGATGGTGGTTAAAGACCAGTATAACCTAACCCATTAGAATAATGGTGGTGAGAGACCAGTATAACCTAACCCATTAGAATGAAGGTGGTTAGAGCCCAGTATAGCCTAACCTATTAGAATGATGGTGGTGAGATACCAGTATAACCTCACCCATTAGAATGATTGTTAGAGCCCAGAATTACCTAACCCATTAGAATGATGGTGGTGAGAGACCAGTTTAACCTAACCCATTAGAATGATGGTGGTGAGAGACCAGTTTAACCTAACCCATTCGAATGATGATGGTGAGAGTCCAGTATAACCTAACCCAATATAATGATGGTGGTGTAAGACCAGTTTAACCTAACCCATTAGAATGATGGTGGTGAGAGACCAGTTTAACCTAGCCCATTAGAATGATGGTGGTGAGAGACCAGTATAACCTCACCCAATATAATGATGGTGGTGTAAGACCAGTATAACCTAACCCATTAGAATGATGGTTAGAGACCAGTTTAACCTAACCCATTAGAATGATGGTGGTGAGAGACCAGTATAAGCTAGCCCATTAGAATGATGGTGGTGAGAGACGGGTATAACCTAACCCATTAGAATGATGGTGGTGAGAGACCAGTATAAACTAACCCATTAGAATGATGGTTAGAGCCCAGTTTAGCCTAACCTATTAGAATGATGGTGGTGAGAGTCCAGTATAACCTCACCCATTAGAATGATGGTGGTGAGAGTCCAGTATAACCTAACCCATTCGAATGATGGTGGTGAGAGTCCAGTATAACCTAACCCATTAGAATGATGGTGGTGAGAGACCAATATAACCTAACCCATTAGAATGATGGTGGTGAGAGACAAGTATAACCTAACCCATTGGAATGATGGTGGTGAGAGACCAGTATAACCTAACCCATTAGAATGATGGTGGTGAGAGACCAGTTTAACCTAACCCATTAGAATGATGGTGGTGAGAGACCAGTTTAACCTAACCCATTAGAATGATGGTGGTGAGAGACCAGTATAACCTAACCCATTAGAATGATGGTAGTGAGAGACCTGTATAACCTAACCCATTAGAATTATGGTTGTGAGAGACCAGTACCATCTAACCCATTCGAATGATGGTGGTGAGAGTCCAGTATAACCTAACCCACTAGAATGATGGTGGTGAGACACCCGTATAACCTAACACATTAGAATGATGGTGGTGAGAGACCCGTATAACCTAACCCATTAGAATGATGGTTAGAGCCCAGTATAACCTAACCCATTAGAATGATGGTGGTGAGAGAAGAGTATAACATAACCCATTAGAATGATGGTGGTGAGAGACCAGTATAAACTAACCCATTAGAATGATGGTGGTGAGATACCAGTATAACCTCACCCATTAGAATGATTGTTAGAGCCCAGTATTACCTAACCCATTAGAATGATGGTGGTGAGAGACCAGTTTAACCTAACCCATTCGAATGATGATTGTGAGAGTCCAGTATAACCTAACCCATTAGAATGAAGGTGGTGAGAGACCAGTATAACCTCACCCATTAGAATGATGGTGGTGTGAGACCAGTATAACCTAACCCATTCGAATGAAGGTGGTGAGAGACCAGTATAACCTCACCCATTAGAATGATGGTGGTGTGAGACCAGTATAACCTAATCCATTAGAATGATGGTTAGAGACAAGTATAACCTAACCCATTAGAATGATGGTGGTGAGAATCCAGTATAACCTAACCCATTAGAATGATGGTGGTGAGAGACCAGTATAACCTAACCCATTAGAATGATGGTGGTGAGAGACGAGTATAACCTAACCCATTAGAATGATGGTGGTGAGAGACCAGTATAAACTAACCCATTAGAATGATGGTTAGAGCCCAGTATAGCCTAACCTATTAGAATGATGGTGGTGAGATACCAGTATAATCTAACCCATTAGAATGATTGTTAGAGCCCAGTATTACCTAACCCATTAGAATGATGGTGGTTAGTGCCCAGTATAGCCTAACCTATTAGAATGATGGTGGTGAGATACCAGTATAACCTCACCCATTAGAATGATTGTTAGAGCCCAGTATTACCTAACCCATTAGAATGATGGTGGTGAGAGACCCGTATAACCTAACCCATTAGAATGATGGTGGTGAGAGACCAGAATAATCTAACCCATTAGAATGATGGTGGTGAGAGACCAGTATAACCTAACAAAATTAGAATGATGGTTGTGAGATACTAGTACAACCTAACCCATTCGAATGATGGTGTTGAGAGTCCAGTATAACCTAACCCATTAGAATGATGGTGGTGAGAGACCAGTATAACCTAACCCATTAGAATGATGGTGGTGAGAGACCAGTTTAACCTAACCCATTCGAATGATGATTGTGAGAATCCAGTATAACCTAACCCATTAGAATGATGGTGGTGAGAAACCAGTATAACCTAACCCATTAGAATGATGGTGGTTAAAGACCAGTATAACCTAACCCATTAGAATAATGGTGGTGAGAGACCAGTATAACCTAACCCATTAGAATGAAGGTGGTTAGAGCCCAGTATAGCCTAACCTATTAGAATGATGGTGGTGAGATACCAGTATAACCTCACCCATTAGAATGATTGTTAGAGCCCAGAATTACCTAACCCATTAGAATGATGGTGGTGAGAGACCAGTTTAACCTAACCCATTAGAATGATGGTGGTGAGAGACCAGTTTAACCTAACCCATTCGAATGATGATGGTGAGAGTCCAGTATAACCTAACCCATTTGAATGATGGTGGTGAGAGACCATTATAACCTAACCCATTAGAATGATGGTGGTGAGAGACCAGTATAACCTAACCCATTAGAATGATGGTGGTGAGAGACCAGTATAACCTCACCCAATATAATGATGGTGGTGTAAGACCAGTATAACCTAACCCATTAGAATGATGATGGTGAGAGCCCAGTATAACCTAACCCATTAGAATGATGGTTAGAGACCAGTATAACCTAACCCATTAGAATGATGGTGGTGAGAGACCAGTATAAGCTAACCCATTAGAATGATGGTGGTGAGAGACGGGTATAACCTAACCCATTAGAATGATGGTGGTGAGAGACCAGTATAAACTAACCCATTAGAATGATGGTTAGAGCCCAGTTTAGCCTAACCTATTAGAATGATGGTGGTGAGAGTCCAGTATAACCTCACCCATTAGAATGATGGTGGTGAGAGTCCAGTATAACCTAACCCATTCGAATGATGGTGGTGAGAGTCCAGTATAACCTAACCCATTAGAATGATGATGGTGAGAGACCAATATAACCTAACCCATTGGAATGATGGTGGTGAGAGACCAGTATAACCTAACCCATTAGAATGATGGTGGTGAGAGACCAGTTTAACCTAACCCATTAGAATGATGGTGGTGAGAGACCAGTTTAACCTAACCCATTAGAATGATGGTGGTGAGAGACCAGTATAACCTAACCCATTAGAATGATGGTAGTGAGAGACCTGTATAACCTAACCCATTAGAATTATGGTTGTGAGAGACCAGTACAACCTAACCCATTCGAATGATGGTGGTGAGAGTCCAGTATAACCTAACCCACTAGAATGATGGTGGTGAGACACCCGTATAACCTAACACATTAGAATGATGGTGGTGAGAGACCCGTATAACCTAACCCATTAGAATGATGGTTAGAGCCCAGTATAACCTAACCCATTAGAATGATGGTGGTGAGAGAAGAGTATAACATAACCCATTAGAATGATGGTGGTGAGAGACCAGTATAAACTAACCCATTAGAATGATGGTGGTGAGATACCAGTATAACCTCACCCATTAGAATGATTGTTAGAGCCCAGTATTACCTAACCCATTAGAATGATGGTGGTGAGAGACCAGTTTAACCTAACCCATTCGAATGATGATTGTGAGAGTCCAGTATAACCTAACCCATTAGAATGAAGGTGGTGAGAGACCAGTATAACCTCACCCATTAGAATGATGGTGGTGTGAGACCAGTATAACCTAACCCATTCGAATGATGATTGTGAGAGTCCAGTATAACCTAACCCATTAGAATGAAGGTGGTGAGAGACCAGTATAACCTCACCCATTAGAATGATGGTGGTGTGAGACCAGTATAACCTAATCCATTAGAATGATGGTTAGAGACAAGTATAACCTAACCCATTAGAATGATGGTGGTGAGAATCCAGTATAACCTAACCCATTAGAATGATGGTGGTGAGAGACCAGTATAACCTAACCCATTAGAATGATGGTGGTGAGAGACGAGTATAACCTAACCCATTAGAATGATGGTGGTGAGAGACCAGTATAAACTAACCCATTAGAATGATGGTTAGAGCCCAGAATAGCCTAACCTATTAGAATGATGGTGGTGAGATACCAGTATAACCTAACCCATTAGAATGATTGTTAGAGCCCAGTATTACCTAACCCATTAGAATGATGGTGGTTAGTGCCCAGTATAGCCTAACCTATTAGAATGATGGTGGTGAGATACCAGTATAACCTCACCCATTAGAATGATTGTTAGAGCCCAGTATTACCTAACCCATTAGAATGATGGTGGTGAGAGACCCGTATAACCTAACCCATTAGAATGATGGTGGTGAGAGACCAGTATAATCTAACCCATTAGAATGATGGTGGTGAGAGATGAGTATAACCTAACCCATTAGAATGATGGTGGTGAGAGACCAGTATAACCTAACCCATTAGAATGATGGTGGTGAGAGACCAGTATAACCTAACCCATTAGAATGATGGTGGTTAGGGTACAGTATAACCTACCCCATTAGAATGATGGTGGTAAGAGACCAGTATAACCTAACCCATTAGAATGATGGTTAGAGCCCAGTACAACCTAACCCATTAGAATGATGGTTAGAGTCCAGTATAACCTAACCCATTAGAATGATGGTTAGAGCCCAGTATAACCTAACAAATTAGAATGATGGTGGTGATAGACCAGTATAACCTAACCCATTATAATGATGGTGGTGAGAGACCAGTATAACCTCACCCATTAGAATGATGGTGGTAAGAGACCAGTATAACCTAACCCATTAGAATGATTGTTAGAGCCCAGTATAACCTAACCCATTAGAATGATGGTTAGAGGCCATTATAACCTAACCCATTAGAATGATGGTTAGAGTCCATTATAACCTAACCCATTAGAATGATGGTGGTGAGAGACCAGTATAACCTAACCCATTAGAATGATTGTTAGAGCCCATTATTACCTAACCCATTAGAATGATGGTGGTGAGAGACCAGTATAACCTAACCCATTAGAATGATGGTGGTGAGAGACCAGTATAACCTAACCAATTAGAATGATGGTGGTGAGAGACATGTATAACCTAATCCATTAGAATTATGGTTGTGAGATACTAGTACAACCTAACCCATTCGAATGATGGTGTTGAGAGTCCAGTATAACCTAACCCATTAGAATGATGGTGGTGAGAGACCAGTATAACCTAACCCATTAGAATGATGGTGGTGAGAGACCAGTTTAACCTAACCCATTCGAATGATGATTGTGAGAGTCCAGTATAACCTAACTCATTAGAATGATGGTGGTGAGAAACCAGTATAACCTAACCCATTAGAATGATGGTGGTTAAAGACCAGTATAACCAAACCATTAGAATAATGGTGGTGAGAGACCAGTATAACCTAACCCATTAGAATGAAGGTGGTTAGAGCCCAGTATAGCCTAACCTATTAGAATGATGGTGGTGAGATACCAGTATAACCTCACCCATTAGAATGATTGTTAGAGCCCAGAATTACCTAACCCATTAGAATGATGGTGGTGAGAGACCAGTTTAACCTAACCCATTAGAATGATGGTGGTGAGAGACCAGTTTAACCTAACCCATTCGAATGATGATGGTGAGAGTCCAGTATAACCTAACCCATTTGAATGATGGTGGTGAGAGACCATTATAACCTAACCCATTAGAATGATGGTGGTGAGAGACCAGTATAACCTAACCCATTAGAATGATGGTGGTGAGAGACCAGTATAACCTAACCCATTAGAATGATGGTGGTGAGAGACCAGTTTAACCTAACCCATTCGAATGATGGTGGTAAGAGACCAGTATAACCTAACCCATTAGAATGATTGTTAGAGCCCAGTATAACCTAACCCATTAGAATGATGGTTAGAGGCCATTATAACCTAACCCATTAGAATGATGGTTAGAGTCCATTATAACCTAACCCATTAGAATGATGGTGGTGAGAGACCAGTATAACCTAACCCATTAGAATGATTGTTAGAGCCCATTATTACCTAACCCATTAGAATGATGGTGGTGAGAGACCAGTATAACCTAACCCATTAGAATGATGGTGGTGAGAGACCAGTATAACCTAACCAATTAGAATGATGGTGGTGAGAGACATGTATAACCTAATCCATTAGAATTATGGTTGTGAGATACTAGTACAACCTAACCCATTCGAATGATGGTGTTGAGAGTCCAGTATAACCTAACCCATTAGAATGATGGTGGTGAGAGACCAGTATAACCTAACCCATTAGAATGATGGTGGTGAGAGACCAGTTTAACCTAACCCATTCGAATGATGATTGTGAGAGTCCAGTATAACCTAACTCATTAGAATGATGGTGGTGAGAAACCAGTATAACCTAACCCATTAGAATGATGGTGGTTAAAGACCAGTATAACCAAACCATTAGAATAATGGTGGTGAGAGACCAGTATAACCTAACCCATTAGAATGAAGGTGGTTAGAGCCCAGTATAGCCTAACCTATTAGAATGATGGTGGTGAGATACCAGTATAACCTCACCCATTAGAATGATTGTTAGAGCCCAGAATTACCTAACCCATTAGAATGATGGTGGTGAGAGACCAGTTTAACCTAACCCATTAGAATGATGGTGGTGAGAGACCAGTTTAACCTAACCCATTCGAATGATGATGGTGAGAGTCCAGTATAACCTAACCCATTTGAATGATGGTGGTGAGAGACCATTATAACCTAACCCATTAGAATGATGGTGGTGAGAGACCAGTATAACCTAACCCATTAGAATGATGGTGGTGAGAGACCAGTATAACCTCACCCAATATAATGATGGTGGTGTAAGACCAGTATAACCTAACCCATTAGAATGATGATGGTGAGAGCCCAGTATAACCTAACCCATTAGAATGATGGTTAGAGACCAGTATAACCTACCCCATTAGAATGATGGTGGTGAGAGACCAGTATAAGCTAACCCATTAGAATGATGGTGGTGAGAGACGGGTATAACCTAACCCATTAGAATGATGATTGTGAGAGTCCAGTATAACCTAACCCATTAGAATGAAGGTGGTGAGAGACCAGTATAACCTCACCCATTAGAATGATGGTGGTGTGAGACCAGTATAACCTAATCCATTAGAATGATGGTTAGAGACAAGTATAACCTAACCCATTAGAATGATGGTGGTGAGAATCCAGTATAACCTAACCCATTAGAATGATGGTGGTGAGAGACCAGTATAACCTAACCCATTAGAATGATGGTGGTGAGAGACGAGTATAACCTAACCCATTAGAATGATGGTGGTGAGAGACCAGTATAAACTAACCCATTAGAATGATGGTTAGAGCCCAGAATAGCCTAACCTATTAGAATGATGGTGGTGAGATACCAGTATAACCTAACCCATTAGAATGATTGTTAGAGCCCAGTATTACCTAACCCATTAGAATGATGGTGGTTAGTGCCCAGTATAGCCTAACCTATTAGAATGATGGTGGTGAGATACCAGTATAACCTCACCCATTAGAATGATTGTTAGAGCCCAGTATTACCTAACCCATTAGAATGATGGTGGTGAGAGACCCGTATAACCTAACCCATTAGAATGATGGTGGTGAGAGACCAGTATAATCTAACCCATTAGAATGATGGTGGTGAGAGATGAGTATAACATAACCCATTAGAATGATGGTGGTGAGAGACCAGTATAACCTAACCCATTAGAATGATGGTGGTGAGAGACCAGTATAACCTAACCCATTAGAATGATGGTGGTTAGGGTCCAGTATAACCTACCCCATTAGAATGATGGTGGTAAGAGACCAGTATAACCTAACCCATTAGAATGATGGTTAGAGCCCAGTACAACCTAACCCATTAGAATGATGGTTAGAGTCCAGTATAACCTAACCCATTAGAATGATGGTTAGAGCCCAGTATAACCTAACAAATTAGAATGATGGTGGTGATAGACCAGTATAACCTAACCCATTATAATGATGGTGGTGAGAGACCAGTATAACCTCACCCATTAGAATGATGGTGGTAAGAGACCAGTATAACCTAACCCATTAGAATGATTGTTAGAGCCCAGTATAACCTAACCCATTAGAATGATGGTTAGAGGCCATTATAACCTAACCCATTAGAATGATGGTTAGAGTCCATTATAACCTAACCCATTAGAATGATGGTGGTGAGAGACCAGTATAACCTAACCCATTAGAATGATTGTTAGAGCCCATTATTACCTAACCCATTAGAATGATGGTGGTGAAAGACCAGTATAACCTAACCCATTAGAATGATGGTGGTGAGAGACCAGTATAACCTAACCAATTAGAATGATGGTGGTGAGAGACATGTATAACCTAATCCATTAGAATTATGGTTGTGAGATACTAGTACAACCTAACCCATTCGAATGATGGTGTTGAGAGTCCAGTATAACCTAACCCATTAGAATGATGGTGGTGAGAGACCAGTATAACCTAACCCATTAGAATGATGGTGGTGAGAGACCAGTTTAACCTAACCCATTCGAATGATGATTGTGAGAGTCCAGTATAACCTAACTCATTAGAATGATGGTGGTGAGAAACCAGTATAACCTAACCCATTAGAATGATGGTGGTTAAAGACCAGTATAACCAAACCATTAGAATAATGGTGGTGAGAGACCAGTATAACCTAACCCATTAGAATGAAGGTGGTTAGAGCCCAGTATAGCCTAACCTATTAGAATGATGGTGGTGAGATACCAGTATAACCTCACCCATTAGAATGATTGTTAGAGCCCAGAATTACCTAACCCATTAGAATGATGGTGGTGAGAGACCAGTTTAACCTAACCCATTAGAATGATGGTGGTGAGAGACCAGTTTAACCTAACCCATTCGAATGATGATGGTGAGAGTCCAGTATAACCTAACCCATTTGAATGATGGTGGTGAGAGACCATTATAACCTAACCCATTAGAATGATGGTGGTGAGAGACCAGTATAACCTAACCCATTAGAATGATGGTGGTGAGAGACCAGTATAACCTCACCCAATATAATGATGGTGGTGTAAGACCAGTATAACCTAACCCATTAGAATGATGATGGTGAGAGCCCAGTATAACCTAACCCATTAGAATGATGGTTAGAGACCAGTATAACCTAACCCATTAGAATGATGGTGGTGAGAGACCAGTATAAGCTAACCCATTAGAATGATGGTGGTGAGAGACGGGTATAACCTAACCCATTAGAATGATGGTGGTGAGAGACCAGTATAAACTAACCCATTAGAATGATGGTTAGAGCCCAGTTTGGCCTAACCTATTAGAATGATGGTGGTGAGAGTCCAGTATAACCTCACCCATTAGAATGATGGTGGTGAGAGTCCAGTATAACCTAACCCATTCGAATGATGGTGGTGAGAGTCCAGTATAACCTAACCCATTAGAATGATGGTGGTGAGAGACCAATATAACCTAACCCATTAGAATGATGGTGGTCAGAGACAAGTATAACCTAACCCATTGGAATGATGGTGGTGAGAGACCAGTATAACCTAACCCATTAGAATGATGGTGGTGAGAGACCAGTTTAAACCTAACCCATTAGAATGATGGTGGTGAGAGACCAGTTTAACCTAACCCATTAGAATGATGGTGGTGAGAGACCAGTATAACCTAACCCATTAGAATGATGGTGGTGAGAGACCTGTATAACCTAACCCATTAGAATTATGGTTGTGAGAGACCAGTACAACCTAACCCATTCGAATGATGGTGGTGAGAGTCCAGTATAACCTAACCCACTAGAATGATGGTGGTGAGACACCCGTATAACCTAACACATTAGAATGATGGTGGTGAGAGACCCGTATAAAGCTAACCCATTAGAATGATGGTTAGAGCCCAGTATAACCTAACCCATTAGAATGATGGTGGTGAGAGAAGAGTATAACCTAACCCATTAGAATGATGGTGGTGAGATACCAGTATAAACTAACCATTAGAATGATGGTGGTGATGATACCAGTATAACCTCACCCATTAGAATGATTGTTAGAGCCCAGTATTACCTAACCCATTAGAATGATGGTGGTGAGAGACCAGTTTAACCTAACCCATTCGAATGATGATTGTGAGAGTCCAGTATAACCTAACCCATTAGAATGAAGGTGGTGAGAGACCAGTATAACCTCACCCATTAGAATGATGGTGGTGTGAGACCAGTATAACCTAACCCATTCGAATGATGATTGTGAGAGTCCAGTATAACCTAACCCATTAGAATGAAGGTGGTGAGAGACCAGTATAACCTCACCCATTAGAATGATGGTGGTGTGAGACCAGTATAACCTAATCCATTAGAATGATGGTTAGAGACAAGTATAACCTAACCCATTAGAATGATGGTGGTGAGAATCCAGTATAACCTAACCCATTAGAATGATGGTGGTGAGAGACCAGTATAACCTAACCCATTAGAATGATGGTGGTGAGAGACGAGTATAACCTAAACCCATTAGAATGATGGTGGTGAGAGACCAGTATAAACTAACCCATTAGAATGATGGTTAGAGCCCAGTATAGCCTAACCTATTAGAATGATGGTGGTGAGATACCAGTATAACCTAACCCATTAGAATGATTGTTAGAGCCCAGTATTACCTAACCCATTAGAATGATGGTGGTTAGTGCCCAGTATAGCCTAACCTATTAGAATGATGGTGGTGAGATACCAGTATAACCTCACCCATTAGAATGATTGTTAGAGCCCAGTATTACCTAACCCATTAGAATGATGGTGGTTAGAGTCCAGAATAACCTAACCCATTAGAATGATGGTGGTGAGAGACAAGTAGAACCTAACCCATTAGAATTATGGTTGAGAGAGACCAGTACAACCTAACCCATTAGAATGATGGTGGTGAGAGACCAGTATAACCTAACCCATTAGAATGATAGTTAGAGACCAGTATTTCCTAACCCATTAGAA
The DNA here is from genome assembly GCF_002021735.2 of Oncorhynchus kisutch. NCBI lineage: Eukaryota > Metazoa > Chordata > Actinopteri > Salmoniformes > Salmonidae > Oncorhynchus > Oncorhynchus kisutch. Next base: position 45,206,784 of record NC_034198.2, read on the forward strand.
TGATGGTGGTGAGTATCCAGTAGAAGCTAACCCATTAGAATGATGGTGGTGAGAGACGAGTATAACCTAACCCATTAGAATGATGGTGGTGAGTGACCAGTATAACCTCAAACATTAGAATGATGGTTGGTGAGAGACCAGTATAACCTAACCCTTTAGAATGAATGTGGTGAGAAGCCCAGTATAACCTCACCCATTTCAATGATGGTTAGAGACCAGTATAACCTAACCCATTCGAATGATGGCTAGAGACCAGTATAACCTAACCCATTAGAATGATGGTTAGAGCCCAGTATAACCTAACCCATTAGAATGATGGTGGTGAGAGACCAGTATAACCTAACCCATTAGAATGATGGTGGTGAGAGACCAGTATAACCTAACCCATTAGAATGATTGTTAGAGCCCAGTATTACCTAACCCATTAGAATGATGGTGGTGAGAGACCAGTATAACCTAACCCATTAGAATGATGGTGGCGAGAGACCAGTATAACCTAACCCATTAGAATGATGGTGGTGAGAGACCAGTATAACCTCACCCATTAGAATGATGGTGGTTAGAGTCCAGTATAACCTAACCCATTAGAATGATGGTGGTGAGAGACCAGTATAACCTAACCCATTAGAATGATTGTTAGACCCAGTACAACCTAACCCATTAGAATGATGGTTAGAGTCCAGTATAACCTAACCCATTAGAATGATGTTAGAGCCCAGTATAACCTAACCTATTAGAATGATGGTGGTGAGAGACCAGTAAACCTCAACATTAGAATGATGTGTGAGAGACCAGTATAACCTAACCATTAGAATGATGGTGGTGAGAGACCAGTATAACCTAACCCTTAGAATGATGGTGTGAGAGCCCAGTATAACCTAACCATTAGAATGATGGTAGAGACCAATAACCTAACCCATTAGAATGATGGTTAGAGCCCAGTATAACCTAACCCATTAGAATGATGGTGGTGAGAGACCAGTATAACCTACCCAACCTAACCCATTAGAATATGTGGTGAGAGACCAGTATAACCTAACCCATTAGAATGATGGTTAGAGCCCAGTATAACCTAACCCATTAGAATGATGGTGGTGAGAGACCAGTATAACCTAACCCATTAGAATGATGGTTAGAGCGCAGTACAACCTAACCCATTAGAATGATGGTTAGAGTCCAGTATAACCTAACCCATTAGAATGATGGTTAGAGCCCAGTATAACCTAACCCATTAGAATGATGGTGGTGAGAGACCAGTATACCTAACCCATTAGAATGATGGTGGTGAGAGACCAGTATAACCTAACCCATTAGATGATGGTGGTGAGAGACAGTATAACCTAACCCATTAGAATGATGTTAGAGACCAGTATAACCTAACCCATTAGAATGATGGTTAGAGTCCAGTATAACCTAACCCATTAGAATGATGGTGGTGAGAGACCAGTATACCTAACCCATTAGAATGATTGTTAGAGCCCAGTATTACCTAACCCATTAGAATGATGGTGGTGAGAGACCAGTATAACCTAACCCATTAGAATGATGGTGGTGAGAGACCAGTATAACCTAACCCATTAGAATTATGGTTTGTGAGATACTATACAACCTAACCCATTCGAATGATGGTGTTGAGAGTCCAGTATAACCCTAACCATTAGAATGATGGTGTGAAGAGACCGTATAACCTAACCCATTAGAATGATGTGGTGAGAGACCAGTTTAACCTAACCCATTCGAATGATGGTGGTGAGAGTCCAGTATAACCTAACCCATTAGAATGATGGTGGTGAGAGACCAGTATAACCTAACCCATTAGAATGATGGTGGTGAGAGACCAGTATAACCTAACCCATTAGATGATTGTGGTGAGACCTATAACCTAACCCATTAGAATGATGTGGTGAGCCCACCGTATAGCCTAACCTATAGAATGATGGTGGTGAGAGACCAGTAAACCTAACCCATTAGAATGGTTGTTAGAGCCCAGAATTACCTAACCCATTAGAATGATGGTGGTGAGAGACCAGTTAACCTAACCCATTAGAATGATGGTGGTGAGAGACCAGTATAACCTAACCCATTAGAATGATGGTGGTGAGAGTCCAGTATAACCTAACCCATTGAATGATGGTGGTGAGAGACCATTATAACCTAACCCATTAGAATGATGGTGGTGAGAGACCAGTATAACCTAACCCATTAGAATAAGGTGGTGAGAGACCAGTATAACCAACCCATTAGAATGATGGTGGTGAGAGACCAGTATAACCTAACCCATTAATGATGGTGGTGAGAGACCAGTATAACCTAACCCATTCGAATGATGGTGGTGAGAGCCCAGTATAACCTAACCCATTAGAATGATGGTTTGAGAGACCCGTATAACCTAACCCCTTAGAATGATGGTGGTGAGGATCCAGTATAACCTAACCCATTAGAATGGTGGTGAGAGACCAGTATAACCTAACCCATTAGAATGATGGTGGTGAGAGACCGTATAACCTAACCCATTAGAATGATGGTGGTGAGAGACCAGTATAACCTAACCCTTAGAATGATGGTTAGAGCCCAGTA
>NC_034198.2:45209460-45234460 GCF_002021735.2 Oncorhynchus kisutch
TACCATCTACTGTCACTATCTTACCCTGGTCTACCATCTACTTCATTATATTACCCTGGTCTACCATCTACTGTCATTATATTACCCTGGTCTACCATCTACTGTCACTATATTACCCTGGTCTACCATCTACTGTCACTATATTACCCGGTCTACCTTCTACTGTCATGATCTTATCCTGGTCTACCTCTACTGTCATCTATTACCCTGTCTACCATCTACTGTCATTATATTACCCTGGTCTAACATCTACTGTCATTATATTACCCTGGTCTACCATCTACTGTCACTATATTACCCTGTCTAAACTCTACTGTCATTTTTATTACCCTGGTCTAACTCTACTTCATTATATTACCCTGGTCTACCATCTACTGTCACTATATTACCCTGTCTACCCTTTACTGTCATTATTGACCCTGGTCTCAATATACTGTCATTATATAACCTGGTCTACATCTACTGTCATTATATTACCCGGTCTACCATCTACTGTCATATATTACCCTGGTCTACCATCTACTGTCATTATATTACCCTGGTCTACCATCTACTGTAACTATATTACCCTGGTCTACCATCTACTGTCACTATATTACCCTGGTCTGCCATCTAATGTCACTATATTACCCTGGTCTACCATCTACTGTCACTATATTACCCTGGTCTACCATCTACTGTCATTATATTACCCTGGTCTACCATCTACTGTAACTATATTACCCTGGTCTACCATCTACTGTCACTATATTACCCTGGTCTGCCATCTAATGTCATTATAATACCCTGGTCTACCCTCTACTGTCATTAAATTACCCTGGTCTACCATCTACTGTCATTATATTACCCTGGTCTACCATATACTGTCACTATATTACCTGGTCTACCCTTTACTGTCATTATATTACCCTGGTCTCAATCTACTGTCATTAAGTTAACCTGGTCTACCATCTACTGTCATTATATTACCCCTGGCTACCATCTACTGTCCACTATATTACCCTGGTCTAAACTCTACTGTCATTTATTACCCTGGTCTACCATCTACTGTCACTATATTACCCTGGTCTACCATCTACTGTCACTATATTACCCTGGTCTACCATCTACTGTCATTATATTACCCTGGTCTACCATCTTATATTACCCTGGTCTACCCTCTACTGTTACTATATTACCCTGGTCTACTGTCATTATATTAACCTGGTCTACCATCTACTGTCATTATATTACCCTGGTCCTACCATCTACTGTCACTATATTACACTGGTCTACCATCTACTGTCACTATATTACCCCTGGTCTACCATCTAATGTCATTATAATACCTCTGGTCTACCCTCTACTGTCGTTATATTACCCTGGTCTACCATCTACTGTATTATATTACCCTGGTCTACCATATACTGTCACTATATTACCCTGGTCTACCCTTTACTGTCATTATATTACCCTGGTCCTCAATCTACTGTCATTATATTAACCTGGTCTACCATCTACTGTCATTATATTACCCTGGTCTAACATCTACTGTCATTATATTACCCTGGTCTACCATCTACTGTCACTATATTACCCTGGTCTAAACTCTACTGTCATTTTATTACCCTGGTCTACCATCTACTGTCACTATATTACCCTGGTCTACCATCTACTGTCATTATATTACCCTGGTCTACCATCTACCTTCACTATATTACCCTGGTCTACCATCTACTGTCACTATATTACCCTGGTCTACCATCTACTGTCATTATATACTCTGGTCTACCCTCTACTGTCATTATATTACCCTGGTCTACCATATACTGTCATTATATTACCCTGGTCTCAATCTACTGTCATTATATTAAACCTGGTCTACCATCTACTGTCATTATATTACCCTGGTCTACCATCTACTGTCATTATATTACACCGGTCTACTATCTACTTCATATATTACCCTGGTCTACCATCTACTGTCTTTATATTACCCTGGTCTACCATCTACTGTCATTATATTACCCTGGTCTACCATCTACTGTCATTATATTACCCTGGTCTACCATCTGCACTCATTATTTGACCCTCTACTGTCATTATATTACCCTGGTAGTCCATCTACTTTCATTATATTACCCTGGTCTACCATCTACTGTCATTATATTACACTGGTCTACCATCTACTGTCATTATATTACCCTGGTCTAAAATCTACTGTCATTATACTACCCTGTCCACAATCTACTGTCATTATATTACCCTGGTCTACCATCTACTGTCATTATATTAACTTGGTCTACCATCTACTGTCATTATATTACCCTGGTCTGCCATCCAATTACCCTGGTCTACCATCTACTGTCACTATATTACCCTGGTCTACTATCTACTGTCATTATATTACCCTGGTCTACCATCTACTGTCATTATATTACCCTGGTCTACCATCTACTGTCACTATATTACCCTGGTCTAAACTCTACTGTCATTTTAATACCCTGGTCTACCATCTACTGTCACTTTATTACCCTGGTCTAAACTCTACTGTCATTTTATTACCCTGGTCTACCATCTACTGTCACTATATTACCCTGGTCTACCCTTACTGTCATTATATTACCCTGGTCTCAATATACTGTCATTATATTAACCTGGTCTACCATCTACTGTCATTATATTACCCTGGTCTAACATCTACTGTCATTATATTACCCTGGTCTACATCTACTGTCACTATATTACCCTGGTCTACCATCTACTGTCACTATATTACCCTGGTCTACCATCTACTGTCATTATATTACCCTGGTCTACCATCTACTGTCACTATATTACCCTGGTCTACCAATCTACTGTCACTATATACCCGTGGTCTTGCCATCTAATGTCATTATAATACCCTGGTCTACCCTCTACTGTCATTAAATTACACTGGTCTACCATCTACTGTCATTATATTACCCTGGTCTACCATATACTGTCACTATATACCCTGGTCTACCCTTTACTGTCATTATATTACCCTGGTCTCAATCTACTGTCATTATATTACCTGGTCTACCATCTACTGTCATTATATTACCCTGGTCTACCATCTACTGTCACTATATTACCCTGGTCTAAACTCTACTGTCATTTTATTACCCTGGTCTACCATCTACTGTCACTATATTACCCTGGTCTACCATCTACTGTCACTATATTACCCTGGTCTACCATCTACTGTCATTATATTACCCTGGTCTACCATCTACTGTCACATATTACCCTGGTCTACCATCTACTGTCACTATATTACCCTGGTCTACCATCTACTGTCATTATAATACCCTGGTCTACCCTCTACTGTCATTATATTACCCTGGTCTACCATCTACTGTCATTATATTACCCTGGTCTACCATATACTGTCACTATATTACCCTGGTCTACCCTTTACTGTCATTATATTACCCTGTCTCAATCTACTGTCATTATATTAACCTGGTCTACCATCTACTGTCATTATATTACCCTGGTCTAACATCTACTGTCATTATATTACCCTGGTCTTCCATCTACTGTCACTATATTACCCTGGTCTAAACTCTACTGTCATTTTATTACCCTGGTCTACCATCTACTGTCACTATATTACCCTGGTCTACCATCTACTGTCACTATATTATCCTGGTCTAAACTCTACTGTCATTATAATACTCTGGTCTACCCTCTACTGTCATTATATTACCCTGGTCTACCATGTACTGTCATTATATTACCCTGGTCTACCATATACTGTCACTATATTACCCTGGTCTACCCTCTACTGTCATTATATTACCCTGGTCTCAATCTACTGTCATTATATTAACCTGGTCTACCATCTACTGTCATTATATTACCCTGGTCTACCATCTACTGTCATTATACTACCCTGGTCTACCATCTACTGTCATTATATTACCCTGGTCTACCATCTTATATTACCCTGGTCTACCCTCTACTGTTACTATATTACCCTGGTCTACTGTCATTATATTAACCTGGTCTACCATCTACTGTCATTATATTACCCTGGTCTAGCATCTACTGTCACTATATTACACTGGTCTACCATCTACTGTCACTATATTACCCTGGTCTACCATCTAATGTCATTATAATACCCTGGTCTACCCTCTACTGTCATTATATTACCCTGGTCTACCATCTACTGTCATTATATTACCCTGGTCTACCATATACTGTCACTATATTACCCTGGTCTACCCTTTACTGTCATTATATTACCCTGGTCTCAATCTACTGTCATTATATTAACCTGGTCTACCATCTACTGTCATTATATTACCCTGGTCTAACATCTACTGTCATTATATTACCCTGGTCTACCATCTACTGTCACTATATTACCCTGGTCTAAACTCTACTGTCATTTTATTACCCTGGTCTAAACTCTACTGTCATTTTATTACCCTGGTCTACCATCTACTGTCACTATATTACCCTGGTCTACCATCTACTGTCACTATATTACCCTGGTCTGCCATCTAATGTCATTATAATACCCTGGTCTACCCTCTACTGTCATTAAATTACCCTGGTCTACCATCTACTGTCATTATATTACCCTGGTCTACCATATACTGTCACTATATTACCCTGGTCTACCCTTTACTGTCATTATATTACCCTGGTCTCAATCTACTGTCATTATATTAACCTGATCTACCATCTACTGTCATTATATTACCCTGGTCTACCATCTACTGTCACTATATTACCCTGGTCTAAACTCTACTGGCATTTTATTACCCTGGTCTACCATCTACTGTCACTATATTACCCTGGTCTACCATCTACTGTCACTATATTACCCTGGTCTACCATCTACTGTCATTATATTACCCTGGTCTACCATCTACTGTCACATATTACCCTGGTCTACCATCTACTGTCACTATATTACCCTGGTCTACCATCTACTGTCATTATAATACCCTGGTCTACCCTCTACTGTCATTATATTACCCTGGTCTACCATCTACTGTCATTATATTACCCTGGTCTACCATATACTGTCAATATATTACCCTGGTCTACCCTTTACTGTCATTATATTACCCTGGTCTCAATCTACTGTCATTATATTAACCTGGTCTACCATCTACTGTCATTATATTACCCTGGTCTAACATCTACTGTCATTATATTACCCTGGTCTACCATCTACTGTCACTATATTACCCTGGTCTAAACTCTACTGTCATTTTATTACCCTGGTCTACCATCTACTGTCACTATATTACCCTGGACTACCATCTACTGTCACTATATTATCCTGGTCTAAACTCTACTGTCATTATAATACTCTGGTCTACCCTCTACTGTCATTATATTACCCTGGTCTACCATCTACTGTCATTATATTACCCTGGTCTACCATATACTGTCACTATATTACCCTGGTCTACCCTCTACTGTCATTATATTACCCTGGTCTCAATCTACTGTCATTATATTAACCTGGTCTACCATCTACTGTCATTATATTACCCTGGTCTACCATCTACTGTCATTATACTACCCGGGTCTACCATCTACTGTCATTATATTACCCTGGTCTACCATCTTATATTACCCTGGTCTACCCTCTACTGTTACTATATTACCCTGGTCTACTGTCATTATATTAACCTGGTCTACCATCTACTGTCATTATATTACCCTGGTCTACCATCTACTGTCACTATATTACACTGGTCTACCATCTACTGTCACTATATTACCCTGGTCTACCATCTAATGTCATTATAATACCCTGGTCTACCCTCTACTGTCATTATATTATCCTGGTCTACCATCTACTGTCATTATATTACCCTGGTCTACCATATACTGTCACTATATTACCCTGGTCTACCCTTTACTGTCATTATATTACCCTGGTCTCAATCTACTGTCATTATATTAACCTGGTCTACCATCTACTGTCATTATATTACCCTGGTCTAACATCTACTGTCATTATATTACCCTGGTCTACCATCCACTGTCACTATATTACCCAGGTCTAAACTCTACTGTCATTTTATTACCCTGGTCTACCATCTACTGTCACTATATTACCCTGGTCTACCCTTTACTGTCATTATATTACCCTGGTCTCAATATACTGTCATTATATTAACCTGGTCTACCATCTACTGTCATTATATTACCCTGGTCTAACATCTACTGTCATTATATTACCCTGGTCTACCATCTACTGTCACTATATTACCCTGGTCTACCATCTACTGTCACTATATTACCCTGGTCTACCATCTACTGTCATTATATTACCCTGGTCTACCATCTACTGTCACTATATTACCCTGGTCTACCATCTACTGTCACTATATTACCCTGGTCTGCCATCTAATGTCATTATAATACCCTGGTCTACCCTCTACTGTCATTAAATTACACTGGTCTACCATCTACTGTCATTATATTACCCTGGTCTACCATATACTGTCACTATATTACCCTGGTCTACCCTTTACTGTCATTATATTACCCTGGTCTCAATCTACTGTCATTATATTAACCTGGTCTACCATCTACTGTCATTATATTACCCTGGTCTACCATCTACTGTCACTATATTACCCTGGTCTAAACTCTACTGTCATTTTATTACCCTGGTCTACCATCTACTGTCACTATATTACCCTGGTCTACCATCTACTGTCACTATATTACCCTGGTCTACCATCTACTGTCATTATATTACCCTGGTCTACCATCTACTGTCACATATTACACTGGTCTACCATCTACTGTCACTATATTACCCTGGTCTACCATCTACTGTCATTATAATACCCTGGTCTACCCTCTACTGTCATTATATTACCCTGGTCTACCATCTACTGTCATTATATTACCCTGGTCTACCATATACTGTCACTATATTACCCTGGTCTACCCTTTACTGTCATTATATTACCCTGGTCTCAATCTACTGTCATTATATTAACCTGGCCTACCATCTACTGTCATTATATTACCCTGGTCTAACATCTACTGTCATTATATTACCCTGGTCTTCCATCTACTGTCACTATATTACCCTGGTCTAAACTCTACTGTCATTTTATTACCCTGGTCTACCATCTACTGTCACTATATTACCCTGGTCTACCATCTACTGTCACTATATTATCCTGGTCTAAACTCTACTGTCATTATAATACTCTGGTCTACCCTCTACTGTCATTATATTACCCTGGTCTACCATCTACTGTCATTATATTACCCTGGTCTACCATATACTGTCACTATATTACCCTGGTCTACCCTCTACTGTCATTATATTACCCTGGTCTACCATCTAACTTCACTATATTACCCTGGTCTACCATCTACTGTCACTATATTACCCTGGTCTACCATCTACTGTCATTATAATACTCTGGTCTACCCTCTACTGTCATTATATTACCCTGGTCTACCATCTACTGTCATTATATTACCCTGGTCTACCATATACTGTCACTATATTACCCTGGTCTACCCTCTACTGTCATTATATTACCCTGGTCTCAATCTACTGTCATTATATTAACCTGGTCTACCATCTACTGTCATTATATTACCCTGGTCTACCATCTACTGTCAATATATTACCCTGGTCTACCATCTTATATTACCCTGGTCTACCATCTTATATTACCCTGGTCTACCCTCTACTGTTACTATATTACCCTGGTCTACTGTCATTATATTAACCTGGTCTACCATCTACTGTCATTATATTACCCTTGTCTAGCATCTACTGCCATTATATTACCCTGGTCAACCCTCTACTGCCATTATTTTACCCTGGTCTGCCATCTACCATCTGCTGTCAATATATTACCCTGGTCTACCATCTACTGTCATTATATTACCCTGGTCTAAAATCTACTGTCATTATACTACCCTGTCCACAATCTACTGTCATTATATTACCCTGGTCTACCATCTACTGTCATTATATTAGCCTGGTCTGCCATCCAATTGCCCTGGTCTACCATCTAATGTCATTATATTACACTGGTCTACTATCTACTGTCATATATTACCCTGGTCTACCATCTACTGTCTTTATATTACCCTGGTCTACCATCTACTGTCATTATATTACCCTGGTCTACCATCTACTGTCATTATATTACCCTGGTCTACCATCTGCACTCATTATTTGACCCTCTACTGTCATTATATTACCCTGGTAGTCCATCTACTTCATTATATTACCCTGGTCTACCATCTACTGTCATTATATTACCCTGGTCTACCATCTAATGTCATTATATTACCCTGGTCTAAAATCTACTGTCATTATACTACCCTGTCCACAATCTACTGTCATTATATTACCCTGGTCTACCATCTACTGTCATTATATTAACTTGGTCTACCATCTACTGTCATTATATTACCCTGGTCTGCCATCCAATTACCCTGGTCTACCATCTACTGTCACTATATTACCCTGGTCTACTATCTACTGTCATTATATTACCCTGGTCTACCATCTACTGTCATTATATTACCCTGGTATTACCCTGGTCTACCATCTACTGTCATTATATTACCCTGGTCTACCATCTAAACTCATTATTTTACCCTCTACTGGTTACCCTGGTTATATTACCCTGGTATTCCATCTACTGTCATTATAATACCCTGGTCTACCATCTACTGTCATTATATTACCCTGGTCTACCATCTACTGTCATTATATTACCCTGGTTTACCATCTACTGTCATTATATTACCCTGGTTTACCATCTACTGTCATTATATTACCCTGGTTTACCATCTACTGTCATTATATTACCCTGGTCTGCCATCCAATTACCCTGGTCTACCATCTACTGTCATTATATTACCCTGGTCTACTATCTACTGTCATTATATTACCCTGGTCTACCATCTACTGTCATTATATTACCCTGGTCTACCATCTACTGTCATTATATTACCCTGGTCTACCATCTACTGTCATTATATTACCCTGGTCTACCATCTACACTCATTATTTTACCCTCTACTATCATTATATTACCATGGTATTCCATCTACTGTCATTATATTACCCTGGTCTACCATCTACTGTCATTATATTACCCTGGTCTACCACCTAAACTAATTATTTTACCCTCTACTGGTTACCTTGGTTATATTACCCTGGTATTCCATCTACTGTCATTATATTACCCTGGTCTACCATCTACTGTCATTATATTACCCTGGTCTACCATCTACTGTCATTATATTACCCTGGTCTACCATCTACTGTCATTATATTACCCTGGTCTACCATCTACTGTCATTATATTACCCTTGTCTACCATCTACTGTCATTATATTACCCTGGTCTACCATCTGCTGTCATTATATTACCCTGGTATTACCCTGGTCTAACATCTACTCTCATAAAATAACTCTGGTCTACCATCTGCTGTCATTATTTTACCCTCTACTGTCATTATATGACCCTTCTCTACCATCTACTGTCATTATTTGAACCTCTACTGTCATTATATTACCCTGGTCTACCATCTACTGTCATTATATTACCCTGGTCTACCATCTACTGTCATTATATTACCCTGGTTTACCATCTACTGTCATTATATTACCCTGGTTTACCATCTACAATTATTATATTACCCTGGTTTATCATCTACTGTCATTATATTACCCTGGTTTCCCCTCTACTGTCATTACATTACCCTGGTTTACCATCTCCTGTAATTATATTTCCCTGGTTTACAATCTCCTGTAATTATATTGCCCTGGTCTACAATCTACTGTCATTATATTACCCTGGTCTACCCTCTACTGTCATTATATTACCCTGGTCTACCATCTACTGTCATTATATTACCCTGGTCAACCCTCTACTGCCATTATATTACCCTGGTCTGCCATCTACCATCTGCTGTCATTATATTACCCTGGTCTACCATCTACTGTCATTATATTACCCTGGTCTAAAATCTACTGTCATTATAATACCCTGTCCACAATCTACTGTCATTATATTACCCTGGTCTACCATCTACTGTCATTACATGACCCTTCTCTACCATCTACTGTCATTATTTGAACCTCTACTGTCATTATATTACCCTGGTCTACCATCTACTGTCATTATATTACCCTGGTATTACCCTGGTCTACCATCTACTGTCATTATATTACCCTGGTCTACCATCTACTGTCACTATATTACCCTGGTCTCCCCTCTACTGTCATTATATTACCCTGGTCTACCATCTACTGTCATTATATTATCCTGGTCTACCATCTACTGTTATTATATTACAGTGGTCTACCATCTACACTCATTATTTTACCCTCTACTGTCATTATATTACCATGGTATTCCATCTACTGTCATTATATTACCCTGGTCTACCATCTACTGTCATTATATTACCCTGGTCTACCATTTACTGTCATTATATTACCCTGGTCTACCATCTACTGTCATTATATTACCCTGGTCTACCATCTACACTCATTATTTTACCCTCTACTGTCATTATATTACCATGGTATTCCATCTACTGTCATTATATTACCCTGGTCTACCATCTACTGTCATAATATTACCCTGGTCTACCATCTACTGTCATTATATTACCCTGATCTACCATCTACTGTCATTATATTACACTGTTCTACCATCTACTGTCATTATATTACCCTTGTCTACCATCTACTGTCATTATATTACCCTGGTCTACCATCTGCTGTCATTATTTTACCCTCTACTGTCATTATATGACCCTTCTCTACCATCTACTGTCATTATTTGAACCTCTACTGTCATTATATTACCCTGGTCTACCATCTACTGTCATTATATTACCCTGGTCTACCATCTGCACTCATTATTTGACCCTCTACTGTCATTATATTACCCTGGTAGTCCATCTACTTTCATTATATTACCCTGGTCTACCATCTACTGTCATTATATTACCCTGGTTTACCATCTACTGTCATTATATTACCCTGGTCTTCCATCTACTGTCATTATAGTACCCTGGTCTACCATCTACTGTAGTTATATTACCCTGGTCTACCATCCAATTACCCTGGTCTCCCATCTACTGTCATTTTATTACCCTGGTCTACTATCTACTGTCATTATATTACCCTGGTCTACCATCTACTGTCATGATATTAGCCTGGTCTACCATCTACTGTCATTATCTTACCCTGGTCTATCTTCTACTGTCATTATATTAACATGGTCTACCATCTACTGTCACTATATTACCCTGGTCTACCATCTACTGGCACTATATTACCCTGGTCTACCATCTACTGTCATTATATTACACTATCTACTATCTCTATTATATTATGACAGACTATATAGATCTACTGTCTCTATTATATTTTGACAGACCAGCTACATCTACTGTCTCTATTATAATATGACAGAGAAGCTAGATCTACTGTATCCATTATATTATGAAGGATCATCTAGAACTACTGTCTCTATTATATTTCGACAGGCCAGCTAGATCTGCTGTCTCTATTATATTATGACAGACCAGCTAGATCTACTGTCTCTATTATATTATGACAGACCAGCTAGATCTACTGTCTCTATTATATTATGACAGACCAGCTAGATCTACTGTCTCTATTATATTATGACAGACCAGCTAGATCTACTGTCTCAATTATAGTATGACATGCCAGCTAATTATACTGTCTCTATTATAATATGACAGACAAGCTAGATCTACTGTCTCTATTATATTATGACAGACCAGCTATATCTACGATCTCGATTACATTATGTCAGACCAAGTAGATCTACTGTCTCTATTTTAATATGACAGACCAGCTATATCTCCTGTCTCTATTACATGATTTCAGACCAGCTAGATCTACTGTCTCTATTATATTATGACAGACCAGCTAGATATACTGTCTTCAACATATTATGACAGACCAGCTATATCTCGTGTCTATATTTTATTATGACAGACCAGCTAGATCTACTGTCTCTATTATATTATGACAGGCCAGCTAGATCTACTGTCTCTATTATATTATGACAGACCAGCTAGAACTATTGTCTCTACAATATTATGGCAGACCAGGTAGAGCTACTGTCTCTATTATAGTATGACAGACCAGCTTTTTCTACTGTCTCTATTATAATATGACAGACCAGCTAGATCTACTGTCTCTATTATATCATGACAGACCAGCTAGATCTACTGTCTCTATTATATTATGACAGACCAGCATGATCTACTGTCTCTATTATATGATGAAAGACAAGCTAGATCTACTGTCTCTATTATATTATGACAGACCAGCTAGTTCTACTGTCTCTATTATATTATGACAGACCAGCTAGATCTACTGTCTCCATTATATTATGAAGGACCAGCAAGAACTATTGTCTCTACAATATTATGACAGACCAGCTTATTCTACTGTCTCTATTATAGTATGACATACCAGCTAATTCTACTGTCTCTATTATAATATGACAGAGCAGCTAGATATACTCTCTCTATTATAATATGACAGAGAAGCTAGATCTACTGTCTCTATGTCTCTATAATATTATGACAGACCAGCTAGATCTACTGTCTCTATTATATTATGACACACCAGCTAGATCTACTGTCTCCATTATATTATGAAGGACCAGCTAGAACTATTGTCTCTATGTCTCTATAATATTATGACAGACCAGCTAGATCTACTGTCTCTATTATATTATGACACACCAGCTAGATCTACTGTCTCCATTATATTATGAAGGACCAGCTAGAACTATTGTCTCTACAATATTATGGCAGACCAGCTAGATCTACTGCCTCTATTATATTATGACAGACCAGCTTATTCTACTGTCTCTATTATATTATGAAGGAGCAGCTAGATCTACTGTCTCTATGTCTCTATTATAATATGACAGACCAGCTAGATCTACAGTCTTTATTATAATATGACAGACTATATAGATCTACTGTCTCTATTATATTATGACAGACCAGCTAGATCTACTGTCTCTATTATAATATGACAGACCAGCTAGATCTACTGTCTCTATTATAATATGACAGACCAGCTAGATCTACTGTCTCTATTATATTGTGACAGACCAGCTAGATCTACTGTCTCTATGTCTCTATAATATTATGACAGACCAGGTAGATGTTCTGTCTCTATTATATTATGACAGACCAGCTAGATCTACTGTCTCTATTATATTATGACAGACCAGCTAGATCTACTGTCTCTATTATATTATGACAGACCAGCTAGATCTACTGTCTCCATTATATTATGAAGGACCAGCTAGAACTATTGTCCCTACAATATTATGGCAGACCAGCTAGATCTACTGTCTCTATTATATTATGACAGACCAGCTAGATCTACTGTCTCAATTATAGTATGACATACCAGCTAATTATACTGTCTCCATTATAATATGACAGACAGGCTATAATCTACTGTTTCAATTATAGTATGACATACCAGCTAGTTCTACTGTCTCTATTATATTATGACAGACCAGCTAGATCTACTGTCTCTATTATATTATGACAGACCAGCTAGATCTACTGTCTCTATTATATTATGACAGACCAGCTAGATCTACTGTCTCTATTATATTATGACAGACCAGCTAGATCTACTGTCTCTATTATAATATGACAGACCAGCTAGATCTACTGTCTCTATTATAATATGACAGAGAAGCTAGATCTACTGTCTCTATGTCTCTATAATATTATGACAGACCAGCTAGATCTACTGTCTCTATTATATTATGACAGACCAGCTAGATCTACTGTCTCTATTATATTATGACAGACCAGCTAGATCTATTGTCTCTATGTCTCTATTATATTATGACAGACCAGCTAGATCTACTGTCTCTATTATATTATGACAGACCAGCTAGATCTACTGTCTCTATTATATTATGACAGACCAGCTAGATCTACTGTCTCTATTATATTATGACAGACCAGCTAGATCTACTGTCTCTATTATATTATGACAGACCAGCTTATTCTACTGTCTCTATTATATTATGAAGGAGCAGCTAGATCTACTGTCTCTATGTCTCTATTATAATATGACAGACCAGCTAGATCTACAGTCTTTATTATAATATGACAGACTATATAGATCTACTGTCTCTATTATATTATGACAGACCAGCTAGATCTACTGTCTCTATTATAATATGACAGACCAGCTAGATCTACTGTCTCTATTATAATATGACAGACCAGCTAGATCTACTGTCTCTATTATATTGTGACAGACCAGCTAGATCTACTGTCTCTATGTCTCTATAATATTATGACAGACCAGGTAGATGTTCTGTCTCTATTATATTATGACAGACCAGCTAGATCTACTGTCTCTATTATATTATGACAGACCAGCTAGATCTACTGTCTCTATTATATTATGACAGACCAGCTAGATCTACTGTCTCCATTATATTATGAAGGACCAGCTAGAACTATTGTCCCTACAATATTATGGCAGACCAGCTAGATCTACTGTCTCTATTATATTATGACAGACCAGCTAGATCTACTGTCTCAATTATAGTATGACATACCAGCTAATTATACTGTCTCCATTATAATATGACAGACAGGCTATATCTACTGTTTCAATTATAGTATGACATACCAGCTAATTATACTGTCTCCATTATAATATGACAGACAGGCTAGATCTACTGTCTGTATTATATTATGACAGACCAGCTAGATCTACTGTCTCTATTATATTATGACAAACCAGCTAGATCTAATGTCTCTATTATATTATGACAGACCAGCTAGATCTACTGTCTGTATTATATTATGAAGGATCATCTAGAACTACTGTCTCTATTATATTTCGACAGGCCAGCTAGATCTACTGTCTCTATTATATTATGACAGACCAGCAAGATCTACAGTCTCTATTATATTATGACAGACCAGCTAGATCTACTGTCTCTATTATATTATGACAGACCAGCTAGTTCTACTGTCTCTATTATATTATGACAGACCAGCTAGATCTACTATCTCTATTATATTATGGCAGACCAGCTAGATCTACTGTCTCTATAATATTATGACAGACCAGGTAGATGTTCTGTCTCTATTATATTATGACAGACCAGCTAGATCTACTGTCTCTATTATATTATGACAGACCAGCTACATCTACTGTCTCTATTATAATGTGACAGACCAGCTAGATCTACTGTATCTATTATATTTTGACAGACCAGCTACATCTACTGTCTCTATTATAATATGACAGACCAGCTAATTATACTGTCTCTATTATACTATGACAGACCAGCTAGATCTACTCTCTCTATTACAATATGAAAGACAAGCTAGATCTACTGTCTCTATTATGTTATGACAAACCAGCTAGATCTAATGTCTCTATTATATTATGACAGACCAGCTAGATCTACTGTCTCTATTATATTATGTCAGACCAGCTAGATCTACTGTCTCTATTATAATGTGACAGACCAGCTAGATCTACTGTCTCTATTATATTATGACAGACCAGCTAGATCTACTGTCTCTATTATAATTTGACAGACCAGCTAGATCTACTGTCTCTATGTCTCTATTAGACAACAGCTCTCTGGGCTCTAAGTGAGGCAGCCTAACACACCTCTCCAAAAACAGATACAGTATGTGTGTCTTTCAGAGAGGTTGGGTTAAAAGCTGAAGTCAAATTTCTGTTGGACAATTGTGTGCAATTGACCAATGATTCAAATGTATAGAAATCTGGGGACGAGGATAGCTACAATGTGTCATTGTATTGGACACCTGAATAGTTCAATAATGCCTTTTTTTATTGCTATCTAAATTAGAGATATAATCAAAATATAATTGTGAGTCATTATCCAGATAGCTCTTAACCTAGCCTGGCATTGCATGTCTCACAGTCTCGGGCATCTAAACACATTGTGGTCATACATCGCCTTACAGAACATAAGCCAAGCTAATAAAATCGAGAAAAAAAAGTGGGACAATAATCTGATTTAATTGGCTCAGAATTGTTTGAGAATTGAACCATGACAACAGCGTTACATCATACAGAATAACTAGTCAGAGAATATTTCTGGATACAGAAACAGGCTTCCTACGAACTACATTAAATGATGAGAGCCGAAGCATTTACACTAAGGAAGTCTAATCATTCTGATCACACTGGTCGTTCTGATCATCCTGGGAAATATGTTGCTTAGTTTCGGGCGGTTTCGGGCTTTCTGCGTGGACCTCAAGTACCTCTGCATCTCCAATCATCTCTGGAAGAAAGAACAGAAGCTTAGAGGACAAGAGCTAGTCAAATATGTTACCTAACCATGACCAACTATGATCTAACCATGACCAACTATGATCTAACCATGCCTAACAATGATCTAACCATGACCAACCATGATCTAACCATGATCCAACCATGATCTAACCATGACCAACCATGATCTAACCATGACCAACCATGATCTAACCATGACAAACTATGATCTAACCATGCCTAACCATGATCTAACCATGACCAACCATGATCTAACCATGACCAACTATGATCTAACCATGCCTAACCATGATCTAACCATGACCAACCATGATCTAACCATGACCAACCATGATCTACAGTGCCTTGCGAAAGTATTCGCCCCCCTTGAACTTTGCCACCTTTTGCCACATTTCAGGCTTCAAACAAAAAGATATAAAACTGTATTTTTTTGTGAAGAATCAACAACAAGTGGGACACAATCATGAAGTGGAACGACATTTATTGGATATTTCAAACTTTTTTAACAAATCAAAAACTGAAAAATTGGGCGTGCAAAATTATTCAGCCCCTTTACTTTCAGTGCAGCAAACTCTCTCCAGAAGTTCAGTGAGGATCTCTGAATGATCCAATGTTGACCTAAATGACTAATGATGATAAATACAATCCACCTGTGTGTAATCAAGTCTCCGTATAAATGCACCTGCACTGTGATAGTCTCAGAGGTCCGTTAAAAGCGCAGAGAGCATCATGAAGAATAAGGAACACACCAGGCAGGTCCGAGATACTGTTGTGAAGAAGTTTAAAGTCGGATTTGGATACAAAAAGATTTCCCAAGCTTTAAACATCCCAAGGAGCACTGTGCAAGCGATAATATTGAAATGGAAGGAGTATCAGACCACTGCAAATCTACCAAGACCTGGCCGTCCCTCTAAACTTTCAGCTCATACAAGGAGAAGACTGATCAGAGATGCAGCCAAGAGGCCCATGATCACTCTGGATGAACTGCAGAGATCTACAGCTGAGGTGGGAGACTCTGTCCATAGGACAACAATCAGTCGTATATTGCACAAATCTGGCCTTTATGGAAGAGTGGCAAGAAGAAAGCCATTTCTTAAAGATATCCATAAAAAGTGTCGTTTAAAGTTTGCCACAAGCCACCTGGGAGACACACTAAACATGTGGAAGAAGGTGCTCTGGTCAGATGAAACCAAAATGGAACTTTTTGGCAACAATGCAAAACATTATGTTTGGCGTAAAAGCAACACAGCTCATCACCCTGAACATACCATCCCCACTGTCAAACATGTTGGTGGCAGCATCATGGTTTGGGCCTGCTTTTCTTCAGCAGGGACAGGGAAGATGGTTAAAATTGATGGGAAGATGGATGGAGCCAAATACAGGACCATTCTGGAAGAAAACCTGATGGAGTCTGCAAAAGACCTGAGACTGGGACGGAGATTTGTCTTCCAACAAGACAATGATCCAAAACATAAAGCAAAATCTACAATGGAATGGTTCAGAAATAAACATACCCAGGTGTTAGAATGGCCAAGTCAGTCCAGACCTGAATCCAATCGAGAATCTGTGGAAAGAACTGAAAACTGCTGTTCACAAATACTCTCCATCCAACCTCACTGAGCTCGAGCTGTTTTGCAAGGAGGAATGGGAAGCAATTTCAGTCTCTCGATGTGCAAAACTGATAGAGACATACCCCAAGCGACTTACAGCCGTAATCGCAGCAAAAGGTGGCGCTACAAAGTATTAACTTAAGGGGGCTGAATAATTTTGCACGCCCAATTTTTCAGTTTTTGATTTGTTAAAAAAGTTTGAAATATCCAATAAATGTCGTTCCACTTCATGATTGTGTCCCACTTGTTGTTGATTCTTTACAAAAAAATACAGTTTTATATCTTTATGTTTGAAGCCTGAAATGTGGCAAAAGGTCGCAAAGTTCAAGGGGGCCGAATACTTTCGCAAGGCACTGTAACCATGACCAACAATGATCTAACCATGACCAACCATAATCTAACCATGACCAACCATGATCAACCATGATCTAACCATGACCAACCATGATCTAACCATGACCAACCATGATCTACCCATGACCAACCATGATCAACCATGATCTAACCATGACCAACCATGATCTAACCATGATAAACCATGATCTAGCCATGGCCAACCATGATCTAACCATGACCAACCATGATCTTACCATGACAAACCATGATCTAACCATGATCAACCATGATCTTACCATGACAAACCATGATCTAACCATGATCAACCATGATCTTACCATGACCAACCATGATCTAACCATGACCAACCATGATCTAACCATGACCAACCATAATCTAGCCATGATAAACCATGATCTAGCCATGGCCAACCATGATCTAACCATGACCAACCATGCTCTAACCATGACCAACCATGATCTAACCATGATAAACCATGATCTAACCATGGCCAACCATGATCTAACCATGACCAACCATTATCTTACCATGACAAACCATGATCTTACCATGACAAACCATGATCTAACATGACCAACCATGATCAACCATGATCTTACAATGACCAACTATGATCTAACCATGATCTAAACATGACCAACCATGATCTTACCATGACCAACCATGATCTAACCATGATCTTACCATGACCAACCTTGTTGATTGGGAAACAGCCCACATGTCATTCCATGGTATGAAATACATACAGAACTTTAGTAATAACCCCCATAGTAGTCCTGTACCTTCTATAACCCCCATATTAGTCCTGTACCTTCTATAACCCCCATAGTAGTCCTGTACCTTCTATAAACCCCATAGTAGTCCTGTACCTTCTATAACCCCCATAGTAGTCCTGTACCTTCTATAAACCCCATAGTAGTCCTGTACCTTCTATAACCCCCATAGTAGTCCTGTACCTTCTATAACCCCCATAGTAGTCCTGTACCTTCTATAAACCCCATAGTAGTCCTGTACCTTCTATAACCCCCATAGTAGTCCTGTACCTTCTATAACCCCCATAGTAGTCCTGTACCTTCTATAACCCCCATAGTAGTCCTGTACCTTCTATAACCCCCATAGTAGTCCTGTACCTTCTATAACCCCCATAGTAGTCCTGTACCTTCTATAACCCCCATAGTAGTCCTGTACCTTCTATAACCCCCATAGTGGTCCTGTACCTTCTATAACCCCATAGTAGTCCTGTACCTTCTATAACCCCCATAGTAGTCCTGTACCTTCTATAACCCCCATAGTAGTCCTGTACCTTCTATAACCCCCATAGTAGTCCTGTACCTTCTATAACCCCCATAGTAGTCCTGTACCTTCTATAACCCCCATAGTAGTCCTGTACCTTCTATAACCCCCATAGTAGTCCTGTACCTTCTATAACCCCCATAGTAGTCCTGTACCTTCCATAACTCCCATAGTAGTCCTGTACCTTCTATAACCCCCATAGTAGTCCTGTACCTTCTATAACCCCCATAGTAGTCCTGTACCTTCTATAACTCCCATAGTAGTCCTGTACCTTCTATAACCCCCATAGTAGTCCTGTACCTTCTATAACCCCCATAGTAGTCCTGTACCTTCTATAACCCCCATAGTAGTCCTGTACCTTCTATAACCCCCATAGTAGTCCTGTACCTTCTATAACCCCCATAGTAGTCCTGTACCTTCTATAACCCCCATAGTAGTCCTGTACCTTCCATAACTCCCATAGTAGTCCTGTACCTTCTATAACCCCCATAGTAGTCCTGTACCTTCTATAACCCCCATAGTAGTCCTGTACCTTCTATAACTCCCATAGTAGTCCTGTACCTTCTATAACCCCCATAGTAGTCCTGTACCTTCTATAACCCCCATAGTAGTCCTGTACCTTCTATAACCCCCATAGTAGTCCTGTACCTTCTATAACCCCCATAGTAGTCCTGTACCTTCTATAAACCCCATAGTAGTCCTGTACCTTCTATAACCCCCATAGTAGTCCTGTACCTTCTATAACCCCCATAGCAGTCCTGTACCTTCTATAACTCCCATAGTAGTCCTGTACCTTCTATAAACCCCATAGTAGTCCTGTACCTTCTATAACTCCCATAGTAGTCCTGTACCTTCTATAAACCCCATAGTAGTCCTGTACTTTCTATAACCTCATAGTAGTCCTGTACCTTCTATAACCCCCATAGTAGTCCTGTACCTTCTATAACCCCCATAGTAGTCCTGTACCTTCTATAACCCCCATAGTAGTCCTGTACCTTCTATAAACCCCATAGTAGTCCTGTACCTTCTATAAACCCCATAGTAGTCCTGTACCTTCTATAACCCCATAGTAGTCCTGTACCTTCTATAACCCCATAGTAGTCCTGTACCTACTGTACAGTATACAGTAGAAATCAACATCAGAACAAACGTTAGCATTACCTGGTTTGTCCTCCTTGCTGATTGGCAGCTGAAGTTGGGATGAACTGTGAAAGCAAACAAAGCATTTCGTTTCAGGTTCCATAAACCTGGTAAACCTGGTAAACCTGGTAAACCCTGGTAAACCTGGTAAACCCTGGTAACCCTGGTGAACCTGGTAAACCCTGGTAAACCTGGTAAACCCTGGTAAACCTGGTAAACCTGGTAAACCTAGTAAACCTGGTAAACCCTAATAAACCTGGTAAACCTGGTAAACCTAGTAAACCCTGGTAAACCTGGTAAAATCTAGTAAAACCTGGTAAAACCTAGTAAACCCTGGTAAACCTGGTAAAACCTAGTAAATCTAGTAGACCTGGTAAAACCTAGTTAACCTGGTAAACCCTAATAAACCTGGTAAACCTGGTAAAATCTAGTAAAACCTGGTAAAACCTAGGAAACCCTGGTAAACCCTGGTAAACCTGGTAAAACCTGGTAAACATAGTAAACCTGGTAAAACCTGGTAAACCTGGTAAGCCCTGGTAAACCTGGTTAAACCTGGTAAACCTGGTAAACACTTTTCTGTTGGTTTGCGAACCACACCAACCTGGTATGAAGTCTTAGTTTTGCATTTCCACAGCTAGTAAGTACCCGGCCCGACAGAGAGGTGCGTGGATGGCATCTGGGTACCTCGCACTCAGTCATACTCTGCTGCCTTAGGAAGACACTGTCCTTCATGGCCTGTTGAATCAACCCCATCACCATGTCCTTCTCTAGGGAGTCAACTGGGAGTTAGATTCACTCAATCTACCCCATCACCATGTCCTTCTCTAGTGAGTCAACTGGGAGTTAGATTCACTGAACACACTTTTTTTTCAGAACAAATCAAAGGTCAGTGCATCCTCTCTCTCTCTCTCCCTCTCTCTCTCTCTCTCTCTCTCTCTCTCTCTCTCGCTCTCTCGCTCTCTCTCTCTCTCGCTCTCTCTCTCGCTCTCTCTCTGTCTCTCTCGCTCTCTCTCTCTCTCTCTCTCTCTCTCTCTCTCTCTCTCTCGGTCCTGGTTAACAGTAGTTCTTTGGGGTTTCAGGCTGGGTTCTAACTAAGCTCTCTGTGATATCTGCTGATGTAAAAGGGATTCATAAATACATTTGATTGATAAAGGTTATTGAATAGGATGCCATTTAGGACACAGCCTGTACATGTATGTTGTTTTACCCCTCTGGCCCGCGAGCAGCAGCCACTGCTGGACCAATGATAAGGAGTCAGTCTGAAGGATTTGACACAGCAGCTCCAGCACCTGTCAAGAGGAGAGAGGAGGAAAGGAGAGAGGAGAGGAGGAAAGGAGAGAGGAGAGGAGGAAAGGAGAGAGAGGAGAGGAGGAAAGTAGAGAGAGGAGAGGAGGAAAGGAGAGAGGAGAGGAGGAAAGGAGAGAGGAGAGGAGGAAAGGAGAGAGAGGAGGTGAGGAAAGGAGAGAGAGGAGGTGAGGAGAGAGGAGGTGAGGAAAGGAGAGAGAGGAGAGGAGGAAAGGAGAGAGAGGAGAGGAGGAAAGGAGAGAGAGGACGAGAGGAGAGGAAAGGAAAGGAGAGGAGGAGAGGAAAGGAGAGAGGAGAGCGCCATGACAGGGTGACACAAAACTGAATAGATTTGTTTGACATCTCAAGAAATTGATTAATTCTTGTGTGGTAAACACATCTTCAGCCCTGTTTAAACCTGGTTCAAACATGCAGCCTTTGTCCTGATCTACAGGACAGTCAGAAGCCCAATTTACACCTGGTTCTGACATGCATCATTTGTCCTGATCTTGTCTTGAGCCACGTTTATACCTGGTTCTAACATGCGTCCTTTGTCCTGATCTTGTCCACTTTCTGATTGTGCCCACATGTACAGACAGGTGTAGATGATTTAAAAGACACATTGTGATCTGATCTTCCTGACCACCTCCGGAGGTATTCAGGCACGTATTGTGTCTGGATATCTTACAAGTGTAGACGGATTGCACCCCTAAAAACTAAAAGCATTTCTCATAAGAAACTAGCTCCCTGGTACACAGAAAATACCCGTGCTCTGAAGCAAGTATCCAGAAAATTGGAATGGAAGCTGGAAGTCTTCCGACTAGCTTGGAAAGACAGTACCGTGCAGTACCGGAGAGCCCTTACTGCTGCTCGATCATCCTATTTTTCTAACTTAATTGAGGAAAATAAGAACAATCCAAAATTCCTTTTTGATACTGTCGCAAAGCTAACTAAAAAGCCGCATTCCCCAAGAGAGGATAACTTTCACTTTAGCAGTGATAAATTCATGAACTTCTTTGAGGAAAAGATTATGATTATTAGAAAGCAAATTACGGACTCCTCTTTAAATCTGCGTATTCCTCCAAACCTCAGTTGTCCTGAGTCTGCACAACTCTGCCAGGACCTAGGATCAAGAGAGACGCTCAAGTGTTTTAGTACTATATCTCTTGACACAATGATGAAAATAATCATGGCCTCTAAACCTTCAAGCTGCATACTGGACCCTATTCCAACTAAACTACTGAAAGAGCTGCTTCCTGTGCTTGGCCCTCCTATGTTGAACATAATAAACGGCTCTCTATCCACCGGATGTGTACCAAACTCACTAAAAGTGGCAGTAATAAAGCCTCTCTTGAAAAAGCCAAACCTTGACCCAGAAAATATAAAAAACTATCGGCTATATCGAATCTTCCATCCCTCTCAAAGATTTTAGAGAAGGCTGTTGCGCAGCAACTCACTGCCTTCCTGAAGACAAACAATGTATACGAAATGCTTCAGTCTGGTTTTAGACCCCATCATAGCACTGAGACGGCACTTGTGAAGGTGGTAAATTACATTTTAATGGCATCGGACCGAGGCTCTGCATCTGTCCTCGTGCTCCTAGACCTTAGTGCTGCTTTTGATACCATCGATCACCACATTCTTTTGGAGAGATTGGAAACCCAAATTAGTCTACACGGACAAGTTCTGGCCTGGTTTAGATCTTATCTGTCGGAAAGATATCAGTTTGTCTCTGTGAATGGTTTGTCCTCTGACAAATCAACTGTAAATTTCGGTGTTCCTCAAGGTTCCGTTTTAGGACCACTATTGTTTTCACTATATATTTTACCTCTTGGGGATGTTATTAGAAAACATAATGTTAACTTTCACTGCTATGCGGATGACACACAGCTGTACATTTCAATGAAACATGGTGAAGCCCCAAAATTGCCCTCGCTAGAAGCATGTGTTTCAGACATAAGGAAGTGGATAGCTGCAAACGTTCTACTATTAAACTCGGACAAAACAGAGATGCTTGTTCTAGGTCCCAAGAAACAAAGAGGTCTTCTGTTGAATCTGACAATTAATCTTAATGGTTGTACAGTCGTCTCAAATAAAAATGTGAAGGACCTTGGCGTTACTCTGGACCCTGATCTCTCTTTTGAAGAACATATCAAGACCATTTCAAGGACAGCTTTTTTCCATCTACGTAACATTGCAAAAAGCAGAAACTTTCTGTCCAAAAATGATGCAGAAAAATTAATCCATGCTTTTGTCACTTCTAGGTTAGACTACTGCAATGCTCTACTTTCCGGCTACCCGGATAAAGCACTAAATAAACTTCAGTTGGTGCTAAATACCGGCTGCTAGAATCCTGACTAGAACCAAAAAATGTGATCATATTACTCCAGTGCTAGCCTCTCTACACTGGCTTCCTGTCAAGGCAAGGGCTGATTTCAAGGTTTTACTGCTAACCTACAAAGCATTACACGGGCTTGCTCCTACCTATCTATCTGATTTGGTCCTGCCGTACATACCTACACGTACGCTACGGTCACAAGACGCAGGCCTCCTAATTGTCCCTAGAATTTCTAAGCAAACAGCTGGAGGCAGGGCTTTCTCCTATAGAGCTCCATTTTTATGGAACGGTCTGCCTACCCATGTCAGAGACGCAAACTCGGTCTCAACCTTTAAGTCTTTACTGAAGACTCATCTCTTTAGTGGGTCATATGATTGAGTGTAGTCTGGCCCAGGAGTGGGAAGGTGAACGGAAAGGCTCTGGAGCAACGAACCGCCCTTGCTGTCTCTGCCTGGCCGGTTCCCCTCTTTCCACTGGGATTCTCTGCCTCTAACCCTATTACAGGGGCTGAGTCACTGGCTTGCTGGGGCTCTCTCATGCCGTCCCTGGAGGGGGTGCGTCACCTGAGTGGGTTGATTCACTGTTGTGGTCATTCTGTCTGGGTTGGCACCCCCCC